>NC_056732.1:109640825-109701632 GCF_019279795.1 Protopterus annectens | reverse complement strand
ATGAAGCTGCGGGGTGACACATTACACGCATACCATACCTACACTGCCCTCGGCATGCACCAAACCTCCATGTGTCTGTGTGCTAGGCCTACACACATCCCCCCTCTGTTTGCTGAACATCCATGCTTCTCAGCCCTGGTAGCCACACCCTAGATGCATGACCATCGCAGCATGCGTGGTACATACGCTCTACAGCCGGTACTACCGACATCCACTGACAGAGGTAGTTGATGGCATGGCACCCCGTACGATGGACAGTCTACATGACTATGCCGACACATATCACAGTGCACTTCCGCTACATTTACGCACTGGTAGGGACCATGCTATTCCACACAGAGACATGGTGGTACTGGCCTTTTCACAGACGCCACTGTGGTATTCCTGTTCCATGCACACGTGCTGTATGGGCACATGTGCAGGCTGTTGCACGGTAGTTATGTTCACATGTGTGTGGTGTGTCACCTGACAGTCATGGTGTGTCCTCATGGTGCATCACATACTCCACAGCTAGCTACCTACACATGACTGCCATACATTGCAGTGTGGGCCATCACGCATAGTGCTGGTATGTCTCTGCTGTTTGGCTACATACACATTCAATGCAGCATACAACACTCATGCAGGCATTGCCAACACAGATGTTGCTGGCATCATGCCTGCCGATGGGGTACCTACCAACAATACACACTCTCACTCACAACAGGGTTCCAACCCATGGCTGGACATTGTATTAACCCTGTGGACACATACATAGTACTGCCATGCACACGTTATGTCCGAGAACACGGTCCCAATGTCACCTCCGTTCTCCGTAGTTGTTGTATCCCGGCAACCTGGCTGTTACATGTCTCTGCAGCTGCACACTGCATTGCCTGCTAGCCCATTCATGTACGTTGTGTACCCTGACCACCACACTACCACATCTATCACACTACACATGGGTGGTACTGCATTGCACGTATGGGGCTGCATTTGTACACCCATGACTGGGCCATTCAGTATGGCACTGGGCCACATCCTCACATACATGCTTCACACACTCATTGACGACCTCCATGCCTTTACTGGCACCCTTGTTGGGCTTCTGTGCACCACAGCACACCACATCCACATGCTGGCCACCTGTCATACCATTGCATGGGTGGTTGGTGTGGTACAGAGGGTATCAACTCAGACATTATCCGCTCTTTGCCCTTCAGCGCCATTCCACTGTATGGTATTGCCAATGTACACATCCAGCATCACATCGTCCCCTATGTGTCAGGATGTTACGCCATGTGCCTCCTGTACAGGTCACACAGTGGTGCAGGCATATCATGCTAACTACGACGAGTCAGGTACGTGTGACATTGCACAGTCATCAGTCATGTGGCCCCTCATGCTCACTATTTACTTACATACACTACATGCTGTCAAAGAGTATTGTCCATGCCTACATATACCACATCTACATACCTGGCAGGATTCTAGCTCATCCTACTCATATTGCTAACAACCATACAGGTGTCAGTGTGGCAGATATATCATGTAGATATCATTGCATCAGTTACATCACACATAGTGCATACACATCACCTTTGCATAGTGACAGTCATGCAGTGTGTATCGCATGGATACTGTCCCTATACATGCATATCACATTGTACATGGTTGCTGTACACACACATGCCCCACATGGTGCTGTGGTTGCCATATACCACTATGGCGTGGGTACACATGTGCAGGGCCACGCATTTCTGGACCGTATGTCTAGCTGGTACATTGGGTGCCCTTGTACCTATGCCATACACACATGTACACGCAGGCAGTGTTACAATAACACATAGGTGGTGTACCTTACACAATGGATACAACTTTACATGTCTCAGTATAGTCATGCCGTGATGTCTACCCGGCTCAGACAGTTTACATATGCAAATGACAGTCATGAAACACATCTGTACTCACCTGCATACCACTAACACAGGGGTGTCATCTACTCTGCCATGGGCCATGTTCTCCGCATTACTGATGCATGTAGTACTCCTACATGGCGTTTGCTGTGGGCAGGGTGGGAGGAGCACTCCTGCATGTGTGCACACATGCCACATTGCTCAGCCTGGGCGTCTGTGTGACCTCCACAGACTGGACACACACCGTGCTGTGGGACATAGGTCCTGTGCACATCCCACAGGGACACACTGTGTCACTAGTCATGTGATAGCTCCCTTGCTGGTAGGGTGACACAGACCCATGGTACCATCACAGCGGAAGTACTGTATAGACATACAGTTGACATCCACCTCTGCCGTTCAGTGGACACTACCATGGGGGGGGGTGACACTACTGTGTACATTACACATGTGTTTACACACGGCCCTGCCGGACATCATTGTTACACACATTGCACCTGCTACGGAACGTTTGGACATGGTTACTTGCTGTTCCCTCCATTTCGGGTACCTATTCTGCTACTACTCTGTCCCATATGTGCAGGCCATACATATCCTGTTTATGTACATAACATTAGGCCATCCCTCCATCATGCATGCTATGCCTGTGATACTGTCTATGATTTCTGAACATATCCATCATGACAGCTTTGCATTACACATAATTGACATAGTCACCCCTACTGCGAGGGATACGTGCACGTCGTGCGCACATTCCGTATGACATCGACGGTATATGCTCATGCACATGTGTGCTGTGAAACTATACATACATGTCCTATCCCTTGCTGTGGCACTTCATTGTTCGATATCCACTGACAGCATCAGCGTGGGTGGTGGCATTGTTCTGTGTTTGGAATCCCTATGGCGAACCATGGGTTATCACGGCCGTGTACATGTTGTCCCACTGCTGTGCACACGTTGTCCACAGTCGTTGGTATGCTCCACGGCTTAGCATTACATAACCACCTTTCACCACTCTCTGCCTGATGGACAGGTATCTTTACTTACACACATCGTTCACATACAGTGCAGATTAGTCATACGTATCATGCGTTACACACCAGTACATCTCGTGGGTTCGACTTACCTTTCCGGCCTTTGCTTCTGTATTCGTCGAGATTCTCCTGTAACTCCTTGTTTTCTATGCAGTTAGTGTTCGGTATGAACATACGGTTTGAATATCCAGGGAGTCTTCCTTTTATTCGTCGTCACCTGAGGCATGTGGGTTCATCACGCCAATAGCTGTTCCTCAGTGTGTAGTTATGCGCATATCACTGGTGATCCTCCTCCATTTGTACGTTACCCGCGAAACTAGGCCATGGTTCATTCCTCGTGTGGCCGTTGGTTATTTGCGCTACCTTCGTGGGGACGGTATGTATTGTATCATGTTTGTGTGACTGCATACGCTATGTGTGGTGTCAGGTTCATTACGCTGTGGTGTTAGCCGTGGATTGTGTGTGTTGGGTATGGTATTCTGTTCGACATGTGTGTGTCCGTGTCCTGGCGGCATCTATCGATGGCGTTGTGCATTCAGATGTGTAACATAGCTGTTATATTCCTGTACACAACGGATGCAAGGATGCATCGGCTGCTGCTAGTGTTACCCACGCAGCTTGTTGCGGGTATGCCGCTGTCATTGACTGCCTGTATGATTCTGCTATGGTTTTGGCTGTTATCCCTTTGATATGTGCGATGGGGTATATCTGCGGATGTGGGTGACGGGTACGGGGTGTGGGTCTTGCATTTATACATACAAGATATGCTTGTGTGTGTGCTCCATCCCTGCTTGGGGAGATGCAGGTTACCTGTCTGTTGTTCTGGGAATGTTTGTTTTGTTGATGTCGTGTGGTGTCGGTATCGCCTGCATGTGTGCTTCCTGCACGTATTCCTCCTTCACATCGGTTATATATCTGCGGATGTTCGTCCGTGCCTACTATCCATTGGCATTTTGTCACTGATAGTTACGGTGATTGTGGTCCTGTACTTGGGACAGCCTGTATGCTACCGGTAGCCTCCTATTCATGTGGCGCTTGCTTACTTAACGGTCGTGGAACACACAGCGGTATTTACGGGACCGTAAGTGTCCACGATCGGTGCCGGGATAGCACATTCGTATTTTCACCGTACATGCCTGCTGCTGTGTAACGTTGCCGACCTATCGTGTTGAGTCTACCATATGGCCGCCATACATACGGTCATGGTTTGTACATGCGTCCTTTGCATCTCCTGTTGGCTATAGTCCTGTGGTACATTCTGGGACATTTCCGCTTTGCATCGTTTTACGTCGCCACGCGCCTAGCCACTGAGGAGATGTCAGTACTACTTTGTGGGTACTGCTGTACATACGCCTATGGTTCCTGTACTGTATGCCTACGCATGTTATTACACTCCGCCTGTGACATGTCACCTACATACATATTTTACAGTGGCACACACATTACACACACACAGCGGAAGACACGACAACCTCACCTCACACATACACATATTGCCGCCATAGCTCTTAAACTTCCATTTCCAAAATGAGGAACACACACATTCATAATGTGGAACAGATGGGCTAACTGTGGAACACATACCAATGGCTTACTAACAACTTCAGCTACGAAGGTCATAGGATGGTTAAAATATGCTGATTTACTTACAAAGAAGAACCTTTAATGAATTACTATGATTAATTTCTATTTACCAGGATTTCATTTAAATACATTCCTAACAATGGATGTGTGACTGACTATTTCAATGTGGAACTTTGAGGAACTGCGAGGAACATGAACTGTTTTATACCCCAAATGAGGTACGTTCCTCATAATGACGTACACTTGACAGGTATGATTGCCGCTTTCGCACCGACGGTTGCACACAGTACCTACGTTGGCCGCATCGCCAGCGGCGGTGTGTACCTCCGCACTCATATCCTATGGATATGACACGCACATATCCCGTTACTATACCGTGGCCTGGCGATCATCCCGACCCGCGGATATGTATTGATGCAGGTTGACATTTCCATGGCTGGCGTTCCCTGCTCTGCCCACCCTCCCGGATGATCGGGTTGTCGTTCACTATATTTACTATGTGTGGATTTCGCGTCTTACTTATCTGTAAACTTGCATCCCTGGGTTCCATATTAACCTGTTGTACTTTATATCTGTGTATGTGTACATATATTTCTACGTGTGTACTGATATCTATTTCCGTATCTGTGTATGCACATAAGTACATATGTAGTCGACTTGCGGCGACAGTGGCAGCATACGGCTACGCCGTCTGCTGTAGGACCGGCGTGCGGTTGAGGTGTTGGTGTTCCATGCTCTGCTGGCTATTGGGTGTGCAGTGTTTGGGTGGTGCCTTTGTTGGAGTCACACATAGGTCCGCCCATACGGTACACATTACGGGCGGACATGTTTGTGTGGCGTCCATTTCACTGTGTGTGCAGGTAAGGAGGTGTCAGTCCATGGGGCCTACACTGTCAAAGTATGTGCTATGCGTTCCCTCTTTGCCAGGGCGTAGGCATATTGGGTACGCCTACGTCTACCTACTGGGGCTGGCACAGTGTGTTCATGGCGCTGAACGCCCTGTGCCTGTGCTTGCCTTGGCAGTTGTGGTGGGCTTGGTGGCCCTAGACCATTATGTCCCTGCAGCAGCTGTTTCCGCAGAATCATATTGTGTAGCATACAACATACTATGAATATGTGGGCACATGTGCCTGGAGAGTACTGCAAGGCTCCGGATGTATCCAAGCACCGGAACCGTGATTTCAACATCCCAAACACACGCTCTATGATTATTCTGGTTTGTGCGTGTGCCTCATTATGGCATTCTTGCATGTGTGTGTGTGCATTTCTGATGGGTGTCATCATCCACGGCTCCAGTGCATAGCCAGCATCCCCACAAGGTGACCTTGTGTGATGTCCCCTGGCGAATACCTGATACAGCTGTGAGGCATGCCAGATATGGGAGTCGTGGTAACTTCCAGGGCTGCCAGCACACACATCCATGATAATGCCCTGCGCATTGCACCGACCTGGCAATTGATGGAGGGGTATCCCTTGCGGTTTATGTAGCGTCTACCCTGCTCCCGGCGGTGACTTGATTTCTATGTGCGTACAGTCTATCGCACCCAGTACCTCCGGTATTGTGCCACACGGTGGAAGTGGCGATATTGCTAGCCAACTCCTCCTGAGATCTGGGAAGTTTATATACTCATGGGCATGTCGTAACATGGCATCCAGGAACTGGTGTAGTACCCTGGATGCTGATGCCTGTGAGATACCCATTATATCCCTGGTTGGCCTTTGAAAGGTACCTGTAGCCAATATTCGCATGCTCACACATACCTTTGTGTCCACTGGGATGGGCTCCCCTCTGTTGTCTCTTGTTCTCAGGCGTGGCCGGCACAGCTCCACTATTTGCTGTAACGTGTCCCTGTCCACCCTGTAGCGCTCTACTATCTCCAGGTCTTGCAGCCCCTGGTAGGTCACCCTTGGTCTGAACACTCTCCTTCTCCTATGAGGCCTAAGGTAGTTGTCGGCACCCTCCTCCGCAACTCCGTCTGTCTCTGACACATACCTATGCATCACGGCCACGGCGACACCCAGCATATACATATTAAAAGTTCCCCGTGTGTTTACACCCTACGGTGTGGCGTTTGGGAAATCGCGCTGTGTGTTGTGTGCATTCACACTTTATACTGTTGTGCTGTATACCCGGTGATGTCATTGGGTGTGTCTGTGCAGCCGTATCTGTGGATTATCTTCGGTGTTTTACCGTTGCAACTGCAACGGTATTGCCTGTAGTGTTACATTACAGTTGCCTGCATTGGCTTAGCTTTGCATCTGACATTACTGTTTCTGCACGTTGCACCTACTATTGCCTGCAGTGCATCCTGCAGGCACATGGCATATGATGCATTTTGTCTGCTGCCGTTATGCTACCTCTGTACTTGGCTGTGCTATTTCGGTTCTTTGCTCTTTGCATTTCTACTACATCCCCTACTATCTTTGCATTCCTATGCCTCCCCTTTCCCGTTTTGCAGGAGTCTGCATGCAGAGTTGTCAGCTGCCGCCGTTTGCCCTTCCTGGATTGATTGGTGTTGATTGCTCATTACGGCTCCAATTACACTGCTTCCGCATTTCCTCATATTCTCCGCGTTACCTTCCTATATCCGTGGTTGTTGACGGGGAGGCCGTCACATGACTGGGTTGGGGAACATAGTCATCCTCGTGCACATGCATCTATGCGGGCATTATGTACTCTCAGCGCATCTATTTCCTCACACGCCAATCCTGCTGCTGTGATGTGCATTGTACAGCCCATGTTTGCTGCCCTCCAATGTGCTTCCTCATACAGTGGCACACCCCTCTGTGATTGACATATATCCCGTGTAGGCCACTCCTCGGTGTACTACCGCTGCACCGTTTGCTCCATCCTTACACCGGCGCCGGTTTTGCGATTCACTATTATCTGCCTCATTTGCATGGCATTGACTGCTAATACATGGTTACGGCGCCGAACACTGCCGCCACTCCTTGACAACCCTTGCGCTGGGGTTGAGGCTTTCCATACATCCTATGGTGTGTGGTGGCTGTGCATCTGATGTGTATTATACTGCTCTTTTAGGACATTCTCATATTATTTAATTGTTTTGCACCTTCTGTGCACATATCCGGGGGTTCTGCTGTGGTTTCTGCGTACATAACATTTATGTCATTATTTACAGTTTGGGCATGTTTTCTTTGGACATTCTCGGTGCCTTTTGCCATTGGCATATTGCACCTGTATGATACCTGATGTTGACAGCCTTCCGTTACTCCTTGGTCATGTTTGGCTAAATGTAAACCGTTTTTTTTTGGTTTACATTGCCGTGCCCAACTTCGTGAATCGCTATTTGCCTTCATTTGCATGGTGCAATACCGCACACAGTGTGATTAGCATACCTACGCCAGGGGCGGCGCAGGTCCGGCGCACGCCGGGAGTGCACGTGGGATTGATTCATACCTGAATCGCTCGGTGGCCATATTTGGCTTTATAACGCCGACGCTATGCGGGCACCTGGCGCAAGGTTCATGAATCCCGGGGACTTTCTTCTCAAATAATTTGTGCCCGATGTTTTAATACAGGTTTTAATGAAATACATTCATTTAGCCCAGGAAACTTTGTGGCATTTAATCTTATCTGCCACTCTGTTTCACATAGAGCCACACAATTCCCAATATCACCATTACTGTTTGGTTTAACTCTGTCCACTATAAAAAATAAAATTTTTTTAAATGTACTACATTCCTTTGAGTGCATGTAAAGAGAGTTGTGTTCATCCTTCCTTTTGATAGAACTGACATGTTCCCTAACTCTCTCTTTAAGACATCTTGTTGTCATGCCCACATAGAATGCCTCACAGGACATACAGGATGCAACATAAACACAATTTTTTGTGAAACAATTACATATACCCGGGCATGCAATAGTACGTTTGTAGCCGGCCACACTTAAGTAGGTCCCCACAGAAATATATCTACATATTTTACATCTGCCACATTTGTTCATATTCGATCTTTTAAAGTCATGGCTAGTCTTTTCCAGTATTTCTTTTAAGTTGTAACCCCTAGCGTATGTTATAGCTGGTTTCACACCCAATATTGCTTTGACGTCACTACTCAAAAAGTATTCCCACAATTTCCTCAAATTGTCACTTAATTCTGATGTTTTTTCATTATATCTAAATATAAATCTCGATGTTTCATCACACAAGTTTCCATTGGTCCACCTAGGCTTCAACACTTGTGTCATTCCAATTTTGTTCTCATTTTTCAAAATGGGCATGTATCTACTCCTTCTCTTCCTAAATATTTCTTTTTTAATTTTCTTCAACATTTCTATGGGGTATCCCCTTTCCAGAAACTTACCTATAAGTATGTATATTTCTGACCTGAAGGTGTCCTCTTCACTAATAAGTCTAGATAATCGGACCATTTGGCCTTTGACTAATCCTCTCCTTTGATGTAAAGGGTGACAACTTGAATAATGTAGCATTGAGTTAGCATAACTTGGTTTCCTATATATGGTACTACCCAGCATGGTTCCATTTTTCAAAATTTTAATATCCAAATAGTTGGCTGTGTCTTTGTCCCATTTATAGGTAAACTTCAAAAAGTTAGATGTTCCATTGAGATATGAAACAAAGTCAATCACACTTTGTTCATCGCCTTTCCATATTATTAATAAATCATCCAGAAATCTATTATAGGAGATTATATTACTAGCAAAACTAGAGCCTAAAATATGTTCTTTTTCCCATGCCAGTAATACTAAATTAGCAAAAACAGGGGCACATCGTGCCCCCATTGCTACCCCTGTTAGCTGTTGGTATATTTCTCCTTCAAATGTGATGTAATTATTTTTTAATATTAATCCCATCAAATCATAACATAACTCAAGCTTTTCCACATCAAAGCTCGGACTAGTTAACAGACTGTCATAGAAAAGTTCAAGACCTTGTTGATGTGGAATTACTGAAAAAAGATTAATGACATCTATTGTCAAAAAACTGAGACTATCATTATGTGAGTATTCCACTTTTTTTAGCCTCTCAAGACAGTGCCAAGAGTGTTTTAAAATGTGGGTTGCATCCACTATTGCTTTCTTACATAATGTGTCCACATAGGCCGCCAAGGGTTCTGTCTTGGACCCTTTAGCTGAAACTATAGGCCGAAATTGTAACTGTTCCGTTCCTTTATGTTTCTTAGGTATCCCAAAAAACCTAGCCATCTGAGGATGTTTTACCACGAGGTATTCATATTCTGCTTCATTGATAACCCCCTGATATAGTGCGTCATGTAAATATAAGTCAATTTTATGGTAGGCCCTGTTCACCTCGTTCCTTGTAGCTCTACTATATGTTTTTTCATCATTTAAGATTTTCATCATTTGGCAACTATAGTCAACATTGCTCATAATCACCATCCCTCCACCCTTATCAGGTCTCATGAACCTGTATCTATGTGATGAAACTAATTCATTAAGCAAGGCTCTCTCTTCATTAGATAAATTATCTTCACCATTGGTTCTCTGAGAGCATATTCTCCTAAACTCATACTCCACTAAATGCTCAAAAGAATTAAGTTCCATATTGGGGGGTGGGATGAATGTACTCTTCCGTTTTAATTTCCCTTGTTCATGATTGTTGTCATATAATCTGTCCCCTAACATGCCTTGCGTTAAAATATAACTGTAAGTTTAACTTTCTCATATAGAGTTTCAATTCTACAATTAATTGTGTCACATCAATGTTGTAACTAGGTACAAATTTGTTACCCCTACTAAAAAGTTCAAAATACACATCATTAATCACTAAGTCAGTGTAATTGTATATTATGAACCCTTTTTCTTTCAAAATCTCATGTTTCATATCTGAATTTACCTCCAAACTGTTATTTACACAGCAATCTCTCTCATTAATACTCTCACCATCTATTATTTCATGTATTAAACTCACATTTTCCAATGTTTTGTCGTAGAATTCACTATTCTTAGGTGTATTAACCTCCTTTGTAACCTTGTTTTGACATTTCTTGTTGTTTGCCACAACCTCAATATCAAATGAGTCATTAATTTGTGACAAAGTATCATTACCCATATTTGAATCCTGAACCAATGTACTTTCCCCTAGGTTCATTGTCAGTTCAGATGGAAATTGCTCGGTTATTTGCTCACTATTAATACAAACAGTATGCATTGAGTCATCTGAGTGTGCATGGTTACTGCTATCACAAAACAGAGTTTCAATGTCATAATATAAAATAAAGTCAACAGTAGGTCCATTTTTCAAAATTCTTCCTGTAAGTTCCTCCCTCTCCTCCTGGGACTGGGATAGAATGTCCTGCCGTTCTGCGGTCCCTTGCTTAATAGCCTCTCCGAACGCCGAAGTGGTATCGGTGGATCTAAAAAAACTTCCTCCACCTGCAAGGTGTCAGTCAAATCTGGACATGGGTTGACTGAATTAATCTTGTAACCACCTCTAGTTGTAGAATACGTTTTAAAACGCCCCGGAGGGTAGGCAACCTTATTTTTGTAATCAGAACTGTCTCTAATGAGTTTTTTATTCTTACGTGCTACATTTTTATTCACAAAAACTTCAATATTCTGTATCACCCTATCATATTGTTGTTTATGTTGAAAAAATAAAAGATCATTTGAAATGCTTGCATCAAGTTTAGTAATCTCCTCACGTAAATGCTTAATTTTAGTCTCGTTGTTACGTAATATAATGTCAATCAGTTCAATACCTGTTCTTTGAAACAGCTCCTTAAGTTCTCCGCCAGCTTCCGAATCTAGCTCCACACCCATCGGAAGTTTCCACACGCGTAATCCTTTGGGTACCTGTTGCATATCCCTTGATTTTTTCAAAAACGTACTATCAAGTTGTATGGCTCTATACTTGATACACAGTTTTTCGTAATCAAAAATTTGTTCCCTGAGCGTCAGGGCTGGTTTGTACGAATGCCCGGTAGGTCCTCCAGTATTTGCGTCAGTCCGGACGTCAAACTCCGGAGCCTCCAACCATGAAACAAGGTCCCGTCGCTGATTAGGATGGTTTGAACAAGCATTACAGTTATTGTCGAGGGTTTGTATTCCCTCTTTAGGTCTCACACTACCCAAGGCACCACTATAAGATTTAGTTGGATTAGTCCTCTGCCCTGGTGTAATGTCCTCAGGCGAGTGCATTGTATATAGCTCGGCTTGGGAATCAGTGATACTGTTGGTGGGTGTGTTGTTAGTCTCACGTTTTTCTTCTCTGTAAGCTTGAACCAGCTTACCCATCATGATGTTAAGGTCTCTCAAAATAACCTCCATTCCCCGGTCTCACCTCGTCAGGTTCGCCAACAACAGGGTCGAAATAACTAAAGCAAAAATAGTGTACAGCTCCAAACCAGGAACAAGCAAGAAGCAAAGAAAAGCAACCATCAACCACAAAGTTAGTGAATTCTAACAATAAGGCATCGACCAGGAGTAGAATCAAACGCAGTTTAATCCAAGGTACATACACATAGACTGAGCGCTTTCTCCAGTTCAACTGGCTTCATCAGAGTCGATTTACAAAACACACCCAGCTTTCCTTATATACACCAAGAAGTAAAGTAATTAAATAATTAATCAATTATTTAAAATTGTATATATAATTCTATATATCAATGGAATTTAATTAATTATAACATACTGAACCCATCATAATGTTGTAAGGTGATAGACATGGCTGGCATTCCTGAAGAGTTTTTGAGATTCCATGCTCAAAGAGGGTGTTTCCAGGTGTCCAAAGCATTTGTTGGACTCCCAATGAATGAACATGGGCCCAGGCTGTTGCAGAGGGGCTTTTGTGGCTCAGATTATAAGGCAGAAGCATGGCATAGTCTGGCCCAGGCTCTAATCAGTGCTATTGGTATCGCCCATACCGGCGATCAATGTAAGAATTACTACAGAGACCTCAGGATGAGAAAGAGGGATACCTTCAACAGTTGGATTGAGGAATGAAGGACTGGGGGCACCCCACTGATGTGTAAGTATTACTTACAGAGCCTACTTGTCAGAGCTGAAAGCTGGATATAGTCAGGATTGGTATGCTTATTCTGTTCTTTTTATTCTACAGCAGTCACAGATCGGGAACTGAATGTGTAAACCCATGCTGCTAGATTGGCACAGATGACAGATGGATGTGGTATGTATGCATCACAACAGTGGGATTATTGTAGCATTAAAAGTTACAACACATTTTGGGTTAGTTATAGAGTTGTATCAAACTGAGCATTAATTTCTTAACTGTAATACTCTGGAGGGCAAAACAACAGTTCATTATTACAAAGTAGTCATAGGTTGTGCCTTCAAAATCCTTACTTCCCAAATATACAATACTGTTAAGGCTTCATCGATATTCAATATAAAGTCAGAGTTGTAAACCAGTGTCATCACTGGCTTGCTGTAAACTGTAATCACTGTATGTTAACCATGCATATGTGCAATGTATGCACACATCAAGGATTGCTTACTGCAATCTGTAGTATATTGTGCATCTGTTAGGAGATGGGGTGTCTTAACAGTAAACAAAGGTATTTGTTAGAAGTCAATACTGTTAAAAGCAAAGATAATAGAATAGAGTCAAATACTTGTATCAGTGCTTTGCATGTCAGATATGAAATTACTAATGTTCTCCTTTTTTTTTCTCTCACCTCAACCCCTTTCTCTAATTTTTTTGTTTATTTTATTATAGGACTGTCTCATGGGATCCACCTGCCCCCACTCCACTGGCTACAGCACCACTGCTCAGCACGTCTAGTGCAGAACCTGGTAGAAAAGCCTCTGCTGCCCCTGCACTACCCTGCTGCTCAAGTACTTCTGCCCCAGATGGTAGGCCTGTGCCTCCCTCCGCGAGCAGTGGCAGAGGTGGTGAGTTTATCACCCATGATGAACTGCCAGGGATGGTATATATGATTGTGCGCTGCACGATTGGTGTACACCTATGCTGGATGGAGATACTGCTCTCCATCATTGTATTAAATAACACAAGGAGATGCTGACCTCAAACACTGCAGCCATCACTGCAATGAGGTGACAGTGATGACAGTCCACTGGGTGAGGACTCAGTTCTCACTGTTACCTAACTTGACGTCCATGGATTTGCTATGTCCCCACCCTCATGCTGACCATGGTGTTCACCCATCTCATTTGTCCTTCAAGTCCCTCTCTGTGCAGTATGGATGTAGGAAAGAACTATAGTTATCCATTTATTCCAGAATAAAACATGAATATATATTTCACAAATTTGACTGAATTTGGACTGTCACCTCCAGAGACAGGGTTGATCAGAACACAATCTGTTGCATAGAGAATTGGAAAGAATCATGTGTGCCATGAAGATACGTGTGTGAGGAAGCAATTGCAGACAGGCAAGATAAATAAGACAAGTGACAGGGATGGTGAAGAACACATGAGGTGAGTTAACACCACGATTGGGGAGAGGGTGGCAAATCTCAGTCTCATGCACATCTAGGTGGCTAACAGTGAGAATCTAGTCCTCACCCAGTGGACTATCATCACTGTCACCTCACTGTGTCGCTGGCTGCTGTGCCTGATGTCTGCACCTCCTATGGGTGCTCTGCGTGATGATGGAGAGCAGGTGCTCCATCTGGTATAGGCATGTGACAACAGTGTGGAGCACAATCCTATGTACCATCCCTGGCAGTTTGTCACTGGTGATAAACTCATCCCCTCCATCACTGCTCCCAGAGGGAGCCAGAGGCTTATCCTCCAGGGCAGAACTACCTGAGGGGTCAGGTAGTGCAGGGACAGCAGAGGTGGTGCTACCAGGTTCTTCACCAGACGTGCTGGGCAGTGGTGCTGTAGCCAGTGGAATGAGAGGAGGTGGATCCTATGGGACTGTCCTACCACACTGTGATGTGGGAAAAACAAAAAACAAAAAAAATAAAATAAAAACATTAAAAAAAAAGAGAGAAAAGGGTTGGGTGAGAGAAAAAAGGGAGAACATTAGTAACTATATGTCCCATGCAAAGCATTGATACAATTATTTGACTCTATTCTGTTACCTTTACTTTTAACACTACAAACCCCTAACATGTTTCTTTCTTACTTTTAAGATGACCCAGTTTATAACAGAGGTGCACTATAGTACAGAGTGCAGCCACTAATCCTTGATGTGTGCATATATTGCACATATGGGTGTTCCAATTATACTGATATAAAGTTACATTCCAATAATGATGAAAACCGAACAGTACTGTATATTTGGGAAGTGTGGTCTTTGAGCCCACAACTGATGACTATGCTAAACTATTGTACTCTTCTTTTGTCCTCGAGACTACTGAATGTATACTTTCTTTTTACTGTTTACAGATGCATGTTCACTGTAATTTGAGACTATGGCACCATTGTTTTGTGCTACAGAATAAGGCATGCATAGTTTCTTTTACAGTTGGGATTTGCATGCCGAATTTGATACAACTCTATTAAATACCAACTAAGTGGTTCTTAATTTTTAATGCTACAAAATTCTTATACAAATTATTATTATTATTAAAATACTATTACAATATTATTTAGACAGTACTGTTCTGATGCATACATACTACATACTACTCTCATCCATTTCCAAAAATTCCTAGTACAGTTTTTCCCTGTATTCTTTCCTGGAGTGTGCACATTGACCCCTCTATGCACCTATCCCACCACTGGTAAAGCAGTCCTTGAACTGTATTTTCACCTAGCTGATAACTGTGCATCGGGGAGAAAACTTCTCTTGAAATCAAACATAAATCCGCTTGTGGCTTGCCTTATTGCCAGCAAAACACTTGCATATGTTATTCTACTAACTTACATATACTGCGACTCTGTATTGCCCTTAATTACTTCTTTACCCCTTGTGAAGGAGTTAAATAGAGGCACACTAGTCCATGTATTGTATTCAGTGTGCACACTCCCCCACCATAGATGTTTTACTATCATTAAGTTCTTCAGTAACTACCTTATCCTTTTCAGGCTAGTATAGATTAAAACAGCACCTGCGACTGCTTACTATAGTTGGGTGACAGAGCAACTAATGGATATTCAAAACGTTTGGCTTGAGCATAGTAGACAACACCCACAAAAAACTAATACAAACAGTGGAGTCATTGTGATACTATAGACTATCTGACTTTCTTGTCTGCCTCACTGATTGTTTCTATCACAGACTTACTTACCTTGTGTGCAATTGACTCTGCCGTCCTTACAATTGATGCTATCATTTTGTTGTCTTTTTTGGTCTACTACTTTGTCTAGGCACAGATGTAATCATTCCCATGATGCTTAGTGCCACTTACATATTCCCAGTATCTGGTGCCATTTTTCATTTCCAAAACATTCTTTAGTCCCTGTCTTCCTTCCCGGACTGTGCACATTGAGTAAGCTGATTGATTTTCTATACTACTGGTTGTTTATTCACACTATTATTTTGAACTGAATTAGTACCATTGTTTGGGATACTTGCTTGATCTCTGTTGGCTTAATGCCCTGCACTACAGTATTTGCATTGTATCTTAGACTACTAGTCAGAGAGCATTTCTCCATATTGCCTATGCTCACTCTTGTTGCCATATAGTCTATTGGTGTACACTAGCCTGTTAAGTGAACCATTTTTAGTTAATCTTTTCTCCTATACTGTGTGTTTCGTGTCCGTAATATGCTGACTCCAAGTACCTGAATGTGTTAATACAATTGCAGGTTCTTACTGTAAATTGCACATGCAACCATCTGATTTGGAATTTTAATCCTAAAAACCTTTTAGTTACAAACTTTGTGCAGACAAATTGTATGAACAGTGTGATTGTCTAAGTGCCTGAATGTGGTAGTGTATTAGTGGAAATATACTGTAAACTCATGTATGGGCTCAATATGGGCTTGTTGTAAGTTTTAAGGCCATCATTAGCTGCACTAGGTGCATTTCACTAAGGTGACTTTAATGCATTATTTAAATACTGCCACACTTTATTGTTGTGAATTACAAGGTGTGTGTTTTTAACAGTATATATTATTTAGTTTGTAATTTTAACTAAAGTGTTTTTTTTCCTTACTGATTATTGCTTTCGTACTCTACTCTTTGTAACCTTTTGCCTACACTATTTTTTCTTTTTAGCCCTTCTATCATAAGCGGTAAAGCATTCCCTGAATTGTATTTTCGCCTAGCTATTTACCGTGCATCAAGGAGAAAACTTCCCTTGAAATCCAACATAAAACCTCTTGTGGCTTGCCTTATCACTAGCAAAGCAATTTTATATGTTATTCTACTAACTTACATACACTGTGACTCTGTATTGCCCTTAATTACCTCCTTTCTCCTTGTGAAGGAGTTAAATAGAGGCACACTAGTCTGTGTATTGTACTCAACGTGCACACTGCCCCCGAGAGATGTTTTACCATCTTTAAGTTCTTCAATAACTTCCTTATCCTTTTCAGGTTATTATATATTAAAACAACACCTGCAACTGCTTACTATAGTTGGGCGACAGAGCAACTAAAGGATACTGGAAACATTTGGCTTGAGCATAGCAGACTATACCCACAAAAAACTAATACAAACAGTACAGTCATTCTGATATTACAGACTATCTGACTTACTTATCTGCCTCACTGATTATTTCTATCATAGACTTACTTACCTGATGTGCAACTGACTCTGGGGTCCTTCCTGCTCCGTTTTGCCTTCGCTCCACTCATGCTTAACTCCGTTCCTCCACCCTACACCCAATTCCCACCCACCATCACTACACATAACTTTAAACCTAATCTCACAACACTCCTTCCATTCCAAACTTCACAAACCCACTCCAACACAATAAGTGAATTCAGCATGGGAAGGTGATAAGAACTTGCTGCATGAAAACTTCTGTAACAATACTCAAACTTTATTGTAAATAATGCAAAAAAAGAATAAAATGTATCAATTTAATCAGCGCATTTTTTGTCCTTAACAACTGGGACTTCCTTAGATCCTATTCCAAATCACATAAATCCCTCCTTTTTAAATTGTTCCCAAAAGGAAGTTCAATTAACATTCTCCCAGATAGTTAAAGAGGTAAATCTGTTTAAGAATCCAGTATTAAAACTAGTATTTGTAAAACTTATAAAACAAGTACAATAAAAATGTAAAACAAGTACAATAAAAACATACATGGAGCACTATAATATACAATACATAAAAACATATGAAAACATTTAAAACAACAATCTCATTATCATCTAAAGGTATAAATATGTTATGTTGTATGTAAAAATAACTAAATATAAATATGTTTACACTACTGACTATTAATAGTCAGTCACTGTAAAAGGGTAAGAAATATAATAATAAGGGTGGTAATAAAGGTGAATCACTGCTAATGGTGGAAAAAGAAAAAGTAAAAAGAAACTGAGAGGTTCAAACTGTTAAACTCCTGTGATGGAATACTAAAATACTAAGAAAAGGGTACCCTCTACCTATATTAATGCACATGGTTAACTAAGTATATTTAAAAATGTAAAATATTAACTGAAAAAGTGAATATGAATATAACGTTTAAGCAAACCCATACAAAAACTAATTTACAGTCTAGCAGCTCTTAACTTTAAAACTGGCACTAAGGATATAGTATCATTTAGGCCCAGAGCTTAATTTGCTTGTAGGACCACCTGCCAGTATGTTTCTGTGTACTCAGTTTTCTCTTCCCACATATCACCCCTATTGTTCCATGGTATGGACTCCAATACAAAAAAAGAAAAACTTAGCATTTTTGCAATTAAGGGTGTGTTTATACAGAGGATTGTTCATGTTTTGAATTTTGATATTATAATAGTGCTTGTAAATACGCTTTTTAAGGCTCTTTCAGTTTTGCCTACATAAAAAGCTTTGCATATATCACAAAAAACCAAATAAACTAGCCCTTTACTGTCACAATTTCTATATTCCTTAGCTCTAATCAAAATGTCTCTACTAGGGATGTAGATGCAATCAGTGTTAATAATATATGCACATTGTGAGCATCTTCCACATTTATATGTACCTTCCTTCACTTCCCCTTATTCTGAAAATTATTTTCACTTTTTTTTTGTTCCATTACTCCTTTTAAGTTCATACCTTTTTATACAAAAAATGAATGGGTTATTTGAGCAAGTTGTCCACATCAGTAAAACTCCTTAATAAATCCCAGTACCTATTAATAGTTTATTTAATAATAGTCACGTCTTTATTATAACTTAAAATAAAGGCACCTCTATGCTCCACATTATTTCCACTCTTATTCTTACCTCCCTTATTACATGTATTATTCAGTACAGCTTCTTTCTTTCACAAGATGGGAAAAAAGCTGTTTTCTCTACCTTCTTTTACTTCATTAATAACTTCTATTAATTGTTCCAGATATTTTCTTTCCAAAAAAATTTTCCCACACCTCTTACCAAACACCCTCTTCACTCATGACTTGCCTAACCGCTATATTCTTCACACAATTTTCTCTCTCTGTCTCATAAAATTCCCACTCCTTCCCCCTCACAGATTCCCTCCCATCAAATACGTCTGTACACCACTTTTCCCTAACCCCTACTTGCAACTTACATATCACCTCTTTACAAACATTCTATTCACCTGCATTCAAACTACTCTACTAGTGTCTCTACTATTTGCTAATTAAATCCTCCCCCCAAATTTCTCTACAAGACCATCAAATACTCAAAATCAATTACTACAGACACCACCTGTCCCCTTATTTTCCTCCTCTTTCCTTATTTCACCATAAAATTCACTACCCATCTTTCCACTCCACCATTTTATAAATATCTTAATCCTACATTCACCACTCTTCTCCCACTACTCAATGTCTTCCTATTTCACACCTATTCCTTCTGCATGCCTCCCTCCCATTGACACTACCTCTTACTAAAATTTCAATCACCAGTACACCCCACCCATCACTCCTTATCGTTTCAACATGAATTCTAATTTCCTCTTTAAACCAAAGCAGTTTCAAATATCACTCTACCTGGCAAATATCAAACAAACAACCACTATGATCAAAATTAGATCCTGTCTATCCTCTCTACTCCTCAAACATCTGCTACTCTGTGGTGATATTCATACCAACCCAGGTCCCAACTACTCTGCATCCACACCCTTAACTAACATTCCACTGCTCATAACAAACTTAAGATTATGTCAATAAATATCCATAGTATCTGTAACAAGGTATCTGAACTTCATGCCTGAATTACATAACACCCCTCTGATATGTTAGTAATTACTGAGACCTGGCTAAAACCACATATCAAAGACACAGAGATACTTCCACCAGACTTTAACATGGTTAGAGCAGACTGACTCAAAAGAAAAGGGGGCGGCATAGCCATACTTTATCAAGACTCTGTTTCTCTAACTCCCTATAACCATCCTGTACCTTCTTATCATTAACATTCTTAAACTAAATGATAATAAAAGCAGCTGCCTTATTGCATTGCACCTACCACCTAGAAACAATCTTACCACTCTTGAAAATATCTTATCCTGGACATCATCCAATATTCTCCTAGAGACAATATTAATTGGTGATGTTAACATTGACTGGCTAAAACTCAACTCCCGATTCCCTACCAACACCATTAACCTGTAGGGATTCACACAACTAATCACTAATCCAACCTACTCCAAATCATCCCAACAGACTGGATCTATCATTGATTGGCTTTTAGTCTCACATCCCAGTAACTTTATAAAATCCATTGTGCTACCAGACTCAATTAGTGACCACCACCCAGTCTGTACTACTAGGCTTATCATTCACCCCTGCAAACAATATACATGCAAATATGTATGCAGGCTAACCCACTTTAATCAGGAGACCTTTTCTAATTACTATCAGTTGGTCTATCCTTAAATACCTACCTCTTGATGAGGCAGTCAATAAATTCAACTTAACATTCACTGACATACTAAACAAACTTGCCCTGTTAGAAAAAACAAGTCAATAATAATTACTCCTCCTGGCTTACTAACCATTCTAAATCTCTCATGCAAAAAAGAGATAAATCTTGGGCAGCTTATACAAAACAGAAAACTCTAACAGAACTACAACACTATAGAACAGTGCGTAACCTTGTAAAAAAACAAGTCAACTTACAGAAAAAACAAATTTACTTAAATTCACAACACCAGCAGAAAAGTAATCCAAAAGCTTTTTGGAACTCCATAAATGGTATACCTTCATTTGTTAGAAAGGCATTTGTATGATTGCACTATTGTGCGACTTTAAATGCCAAGACACAACATATTGCAAAAAAAAAAATATATATTGAAAATGGTAATCTGGAAAAACAGATTCAACCATTTTCGAACTGCAGCACAACAGTAAATGTCAGGAGACATTTCCGAATGTCTCCAAGCATCATTATGCAGGGGCTGTGACCCCCCCCCGCTACTTTAATACACAAACTCTGAGATCGCACTACAATAAGGGAAATAGTTAATTTCCTGATCCCTGCTATAGTGCAATCTGCACCTGGAATGCCAAATTCAAATGAGCAAATGTCAATGTGCATTTGCTCATTTGGATTCGCAACAGTGGCAGTTGACATTTGTCAGATTTGGAGGTTGTACTTTCGCACTTTGGTGCATTGTACAACTTCCTTACGATGGAATGAAGGTATACCCCATAAACAAAATTCTGCACCCTGGTAATCATTCTTCCCCTCAACCTTCTACTGACAGCACTTCCTCTGAAATAGCAACTCAGTTCAACTGATATTTCAACAGTATAGCTGCTATTACTAACAATTTCCTATAGCTGCTATTACTAACAATTTCCTAGCTTCTCCTGCAACTGCCTCTAATCCTAAAAACCCATGCCCCAGACCTATCACTACATTTCCTAATGTCTCTAAGTCACAAAATACAACTTCTATATCCAACCAGTATGTACTTCTCTCATTAAATATTTGCTAAACAAACTTAAACCCTGCTCTACGTCTGCTGATAATTTCCCTAATGTGCATCTAAAATGGCAACTGACTCTATAGCCTATCCAGTATCCATCCTCATAAACAAATCTATAAAAGAAGCCTATGTCCCTACCTTCTGGAAAAAATTCTATGTCCTTCCCCTTCATAAAGGAGGTGCCTCCACTGAAATATCTAACTTCAGGCCCATTGCTTTTCTTTCACCCCTCTCTAAAATTCATAAATAGTTACTTCAGTACCTGCTTCACAACAATCTTCTATCTCCAACACAGCATGGATTCAGACCTGCACACCGTACTACCACTGCTCTTCTTTCTTTCACAGATATAGTAAACTGATACTGGCAACCCTGTATCTTTTCTATTCTTAGATCTCTCCAAGGCTTTCAATATTGTTTCCCACCACAAACTTTTATCCCAACTGTCTCTGCTTGGCTTATCTGAATCTTCCCTTCAGTAGTTCATTAGTATGATATCTATCAGTCAAATGGAACTTCAATCTCTTTCCTTATCTACCAGTTCACACTTGAGTACCTCAAGTCTCCATCCTTGGTCAACTTCTTTTTAATATCTTTATAAATCTTCTCCACACCTCTACAAAACAAGCTACCCTTATCCAATATGCTGATTATGCCACTTCAATCTACTCATCAAACAAACTTACCTATCTTCAAAACATAATACAGGAAGCTTTTAACTCCATTGAAACGTGGCTCATAAATTACCAACTCCTACTCAACCCCAAAAAATGCAACTACTGCTGTTCCTACCTAATAAATCTCCCCTTCCTAATACTAACTTCTGAATTACTTCTCTAAACAACACAAAAATTGATTTTGTCTCTCACACTAAGTTACTTGACGTTACAATTGACTGTAACCTCAAGTTCGATCAGCATATCAACAATTGCATAAAAAAGACTAACCAAAACCTAGGCATGTTGTATAGAGTCGGAAAATTCCTAAATAATTTCTCTAAAAAAACTCTTGCCACTTCATATCTCTTACTGTCACTACTATATGCCTCCCCAATCCTAACCAATCTACACTCATCCCTAAAAACTAAACTTAGTCAATGCTACTATAAGATAACTAGATTCACTACTGGACAGTCCCCCAGTTCTTACCACTGCTCCTCACTCAAAACCTCACACTGGTTAAAATGCCCCCAACAGTTAACATTTTGTCATCTCCTGTTAACTCGAAAAATACTGTACAACTCATCTGTTCCACAAGCAATATCAACTTTATTTCTATACTACTCCCCATCTTGTCACTTGCAATCCTCTGACAAGCACCTACTATCTATTTATAAACCACATCGATCTCCTGGAGTTAGTCTATATTCACACTGTCTCACAAAATCTGGAATTCTATTCCTGTATCTATCTGGCTTTTACCCCATTACTCTTCCTTCTAATCTCAACTAAAAGACTACCTATCCAGCAACTGGATCTGCCGGTGCCTTATGCCAACATAGTTCTTCAGTCAATATCCCACAGCTGTTATATGCTCTGAAATTATCTTGTTCCCTGCCTTAACTCTCTTTACTTCCACCTACTAACCTATTTCTCTACCATCTACTTGTTTTTCCTTTCTCTACCCTCTCTCCCCTTCTTACTACAATAACTTCCAGTCCTTTCAGATAAGTGCCTGTATTTTACAGCTTACTAAAACTATATTTGGATTACTTTTATTACTTTATTATTTTATATAACAAATTTGCTTGTTCAATTTTATAGTTTCATAGTTTCATAGTAGTGTACTAGGCTATCTGCCCGGGGGCATTTATAAACCTAGCCAACAGTGATGTGGCTTTACGACACCCCATACTATATAGTTGCGCCTCTCTAGTAGTGACACATGTGGGACCCCATTATTTAGTAAACTATACCTCTGTCTAGTAGTGACACTGAGGTGACTCCCGGGGTAAACTTGCGATCTCCCATCCATGCATCGAGATTTTTCTTGAACAGTGCCAATGAAGGGCTCTGTCTCACATGAACTGGGATTTTGTTCCAGAGTATGGGTAACCTCTGTGTTATGAATCTATCCCTCCAGCATGTCCTATTCATATTTGTGCAGAGGTTGAAATCTTTAGCTCGTGTGGTTCTGGTGGATTTGGATTTTTTGAGATGGAGCATGTCCATCAATTCCTGATTGGACATGGCCCTGTATGTTAGGCACAAATCACCTCTGAGCAGGCGGTATGCTACTGAATAGAGCTGGAGTTTCTTTAATCTAGCTGGATTATGTTCCGTATCTTGCTGTACTGCATCTGAACTGTAATGTATGGATATGCAATGTGTTTTCTGGAGCTTTTCTCCCTATGCCTCCACTGAAAATGGGCTTTTACCCAGTTGGACTTTCCTGGTAAACAAATGTCAAATAAATAAATAAATCCTTACTAGACATGTGACATGGGACCGAACATTCAAGTCTCACTCCTCAGCAGATGGAAAAAATAGAACGTCATTATGAATACCAGTCCTGACTATATTTGGCTTTTAACTCTTACAATTACTCACTGAATTTGATACTTAAACATTTGTGGGGTGTCCTCTGTCTGACATTCTCTGATCTAAAGGTTGAGGTTATCACACTTCCTCCTCTGGAGGTCATCAAAATTATGTCTGCATTGCTCACCTGTGTGTGGGATACCTGTTGCACTGGCTGAGGCCCTGGCAACACTATTCCAGGCTTTAGAGTTATATTCTGAGCCGGAATAGTCCTGCTGCAGCAACCTGGGCCCATGCTCCTTAACTAGGAGTCCAAGAAAAATCTTGGACTCCTGGACACCCCAAAGCTGCGCCTGAAAGCACACACCCTCAGCAACAACTCCAAACATGCCTGCCATAGCTTAAGCTCAATGTCTAATGGGCATGTCCTACAAATTTAGTTTTATATGCTGCTGTTTCCCACCTATTGCACTTCTTGCACTTACTGAGAGTGCGCACATTTTGCTTTTGCAACGTTTGAAAATGTTGTGCATTGCTTACCATCACCCAAACATGGTAGGTGATGGTGCGCACTGCTGGACAGTGTGTTTGCTCAATGTTAATCGATACACAACAGTGGCAAGCACTGCAATTTCAAGATTATTTGGTATACAGGCATTTGTGTAAATCTGCTAGTCAAAAGGACCATGTCTGTGGTTCTCCTGTACAGCTATTGCTACAAGAAGGTTGAGAAAACACTTATGTATGTTGCACCTAATTGCTATAATCTGCAATCTCACAAGAGTAAAACAAAATCTGCACACCATGTACTAGAACCTCAGACCATCTGCACTCCACACCTACACTTAATACCTGCTGCCAAAGGATAAGTGCGATGATATCTGCTATCTTACTAGTTATTGTAAGGTCATCGCTGTTAAACGTAGTGCAACGCCGCTTATGTTGTCTACACAATGCACAATATTATTATTCAAATTAGTAATTGAATGCAACTGGTCCATATGTGTGGCTGTCTGCATCCTGTCTACAAGCTGGGGTGTCCATTCCTACAGTTTGTGTGCTGCTGCACTTCATAATGCCGGGTAAGCACAGCTAAACATGCTTATGCCAGGAGGTGCATCTCAGAAAAACTGGCAAAAAAAAAGAAAAAAAAAAAGAAATTAAAACACAAAAGGCAGACTGTCCACAGTTTTGCAGAATGTCTAGCTATATGCATCATGTTTTTGGTCTGTTCCTTGTAAAATGTGTGATTTATTGTGAAATCACTGAAGATTGCAGTCAATAAATAATGACATACATTTCTGTTCCGTACTTCATATCCTTCAGGAAATGCATGCTTGCCCTTTGTATCCTCACTAGTTTACTGTTTGACCATGTTACTGGCACTAAAAGGTTGTGTGGAATGATCCACATTCAGTATACAGGCTTCGTGGCCAGTAACACAAGGGCGAGACGCAAATCTTTGCTTATGTGCACCCCACATTATTAATATTCATGGTGCAAGGCTGTGCAATGCCATATGATGAGCAGTATTGCATGCATGAATACACTCCATGTAGGCTCTGCGTGGAACCTACACAGAGTTTATTGAATCCTGGGGAAAATGGTTTTGAAGTATCTAATGAAAAAGTATATCATGGCCACAGACATCTTATGAACAAGAAGTTCAACAGCTAAATTTTATTTTTATTTTGTTTTATTTTTTATTTTTATGCTGTTGTCCTAAGGCTGCCAATGTTAGGAAATTCTTACTTGAATGGAGAAACAATAAACGTGCGACAGCCATAAATTAGAAAAGTAATTTAATATCAATATTTATCAGGTTAATGTGGTGGTTGTGCTGCAGTAGCATTGTCGCCTCACAGTAAGAGGTTGTCCTGTTCGATTCTCAGCTAGAGCATCTTCTGTGTGGAGACATGCGTGAATGGGCTTACCTTCGTTGAAGGTTGTGCGTCAGGGCTGGCAACTCGGCATGTAAAAATCTACTGCCAATCATTAGTGGACCGGGGTTCCGCTGTGGCGACCCCTAATCGGGAAAAGCCAAAAGACACAAGAACAACAACAACAAATTTATCAGGTTAATAGGACTGTAATTGTTAATGGGGGGCAGAGTTATGCTTAGTGATAAAAATATCAATTGTTTTATGTTTTAATGCCATTAATTCAGATATGAATAAACATATTAGTTAATATTTTACTTGATTTTACCTTAAACATTTTTCAAGCTTAAATGTGTTTCCCAACTCTAGTTGGTATCTAGCAACTATAGTTTGTGACAAATATCAATATATGCATTAATTCACCCTTACTCATTATAACACCCAGTGCTGCTATACATATTCTATACTTATTTTTAAAATGCAAATAAAATTTAATTGGGATTATTTAAAAAATGATTGTCAGCTGTTTATCATTTTATAAAGTTTATAATTATGTCTCTCTTTTAGAATATTAGCTAATATGTTGAAAGTATTTGGCTCTTAGCATACATGTGTGATTCTAGATTAGAATACTGAGACTCATGTAAAGCAATTGCCATGGCTAGAAGTTCTTGAATTCTGGCTAGTATGATTAAATTATGATTTACCTGAAAAGATTAATGAGGATCTTCAATTCATCTTTCCATTGTTGTCATCTTCTCTGATGACCTTTTTCTTAAATAGATGCTCTTTTAATAAGCTTATATCTTAATGTTACTTCATCTTTGGGTAAATGGTTTCAGAAAATTCATCTCAATAATGATAGATAATGCCTAAGATCCTCTGATTGTTTTAACATTTTTGGATTATCTCTCCAATTAGACTTTTTAAAATCAAAAGATGTCACATTAAGGCTATGAAATGGTAGAATCATCAGAAAAAATCTATTGTGAAACTTAATATGTTAATTGAGGTTAGTAAGTGATAAGGTGTTAAGGGAAAAAAATCCGTTCTTGTCCATGAACTGTGTACAGGAGAAAAAAAGTAAATAGCATTCAGTTGCATATATCTCTCTCTGTAAGGAGAACATAGATTATATTTGAAAATGTCAGCCTTTATGGTGATGGAGGAAGAGTACAACCTCCAAAGTTTAATATCAATTATCATGTTCTAGTTATCTGCCAAAAACCAACTTAAAATTGTCCCAGTTCCTTAGTAATGTTCTTGATAAAAGGTATTTTATTATGACAAAGAGCACATATTGAGTCATTATGATGCTTTTCATATTGAGCAGATTTCCCGCATGTCATACACAAATGTACCATATGGATTAAATTCTCTTCCTTTCAATTTAACACTTAAAAGTTTTTTAAATAATAACATCCATATCCTTCCTATTATCAGAATCCTCAGCTGCTAGGACATAGCAGATCCATTTTTGTAGTTTTTCTGATGTCAAAAAAGAAACACAAAAGCCAGTCTGTAATGGAAATATGCACTGGCTTTTGTGGGGGGGTTGACATCGGGGACAAGGTTTTATATTTGGTGTTTGGTTTTTACTTTAATAGTAATTTGGTGTAGTTTGTTTTTCTAGTATGTCAACTATCACATGCATGTGGGATAAATGCCATTCTGGTTTTGTTTACTGTACATCTATATATGTATATATATATATATATATATATATATATATATATATATATATAGCTATATCTAAGTCTATCCATAGATAGATAGACGTAGATAAAGATATGAGTTTATGTCTAATCACCAAAATGCACAAGCATCAACTCAACATTGATTAATGCTGGCATTCCAAAATGCAAACTTACCAAAAACATAATAATAATAATAATAACAATAATGAAAACATCACAAAAGGAAAACACAGAATTTCATTTTGTGATACAGTCACAAAAATGCTAACATTACATTTAGACAAAATGTGTCTGAATAGTGGTAGTGTTATAGAAAGGGGTCTTTTAAGGTAAGATTAGGGTTACGTTCAGAGGCAGAGTTAGGGTTAGTATGCATTAGTAAGGTGGGCATGGGAACTTCCTTACTAATGTGTGCAGATGTGTGCTAACCCTGCGTTTATATCATGTTATCGAAAGATGAAAATAGCGAATGCTATTTCATCGGCCCCAAAACATCTAAACATGAAAATATCGAACATTCAGAACAGCAAATTTTTTCCCATGGAAAAAATTCACTGCTCCACACACATACACACAACACAAGCACATCAAACAAACAGCAACCACACACATACACTTAAATTCCTACCTCTAACGCTACACTAAACTAAACATGCACTACTATCTACCCACTTACTTTAACACAAATCCTAACCCTAAGGTCCGTCACTATCGCACACTCACCTAACCCGCGCCCTAACTCTAACTCACTTAAACCGCACCTAACCTTAAAGTCTGTCACTATTGCACACATGCCTAACCTGTGCCCTAACCCTAACTCACTTAACCCGCCCCTAACCCTAACGTCCAAACAATCGCACACTTACCTGAACCCAACCCGTAACTTTCCAGCACAGTGCTAAGAATAGCAAAGCCACAGAAATGGCCAAACAAATTCTTTCCCGAGGAAAGAATTCGCTGTTCTGCAGCTTTGTTATTCTTAGCGTTCACTGAATAGTGTTCGATATCAGGACATTCGAAGTTTTAATACTTCGATGTTCTGATATAGACCCGCTAACCCTAACCCTAAGTCTATAATTTAACTTAGAAAAACCTTTTCCGTGACACTACTACTACTACACAAGACAACATAGACAAACATCACTTACAAAACCAGACGTACACGGCACTTAATATATTTTCTTACCTAACCTTCATTCTAACCCTAACCAGTAAATGATCTCATACATACTCCTACCCAAAATATCAAAATCTTTGATATATCCAAAGGTTTCAGCAATAACAAATAAATCCACATTTACAGTTCACAGTCCACCTTCCTTCATTCACATTTCCACCACTTGACCAACAGTGTACTCAGAAGAGTATATTCATTCAGAATTACATACCCATACATCCTGAGACAAAAAGGATGTTTGATCAAGTAACTTGCACCCATATATATGAGATGCATTGCTTTTGTTGAATAATAGTTTTGTCGACATTGGTTTAGTCAACAGAATTCGGTCAATTAAAATATGGTTGATAGGTGTTGACTGGTCTATGAGATTGGATGATACTCAGGGTTGGGGAATATACCTTTTCCCCGATAACTGTGCAGTCTTGGAATTAATATATATATATAGATATATAACTAGCAGGGGTTGTGCAGGAGGATTGATCTCCACACCAAAAGCAATGTTTTCTTTTCTTTCTTTTTTGTTTTTTAATTTCATTTTGCATGCATCAAGACTGTTGCTCACTGCATGCATAGTAGAGTATCATGTGCAGTCAGCAATTTTGAGTCTTTGGGTCATTTCATATATTTGAATATGCCATGGGTATTTGTGGACTGTGAAAGTTTGACTGGGCATAAAGTTCCTCTTTTCAGTGAAGGTCTGAGGAGAAAAGCTCCAAATGAGACATATTAGATAAATATTTACACATGCTGTAGATAAAACATCATATTACAAGTGTATATATAGTCTAGTGAACAGCGTAGAAAAACAGCATTTTACAAGTGTATACATAGTCTAGTGAATAAAAACATGTTGTAAAAGTTTATACATGGTATAGAAACATCATTCAATAATATTTTCAAAAGTCTGCATAGTAATGAAGTCATTGCAGATAGTACAATAAGGCAAAGACACAGATTATTGTTTTCAGCAAAGGAAGACAATGAGCAATAATTCAATATACAGACATAAGTTTCAGTGGACCAGCAGCATTCTTTATATACAGACATAAGTTTCAGTGGACCAGTAGCATTATGTATATACAGACATAAGTTTCAGTGGACCAGTAGCATTGTGTATATATAGACATAAGTTTCAGTGGACCAGTAGCATTGTCTATATACAGACATAAGTTTCAGTGGACCAGTAGCATTGTGTATATATAGACATAAGTTTCAGTGGACCAGTAGCATTGTGTTTATATAGACATAAGTTTCAGTGGACCAGTAGCATTGTGTATATACAGACATAAGTTTCAGTGGACCAGTAGCATTGTGTATATACAGACATAAATTTCAGTGGACCAGCAGCATTCTTTATATACAGACATAAGTTTCAGTGGACCAGTAGCATTGTGTATATATAGACATACGTTTCAGTGGACCAGTAGCATTGTGTATATACCAACATAAGTTTCAGTGGACCAGTAGCATTGTCTGTATACAGACATAAGTTTCAGTGGACCAGTAGCATTGTGTATATACAGACATAAGTTTCAGTGGATCAGTAGCATTGTGTATATACAGACATAAGTTTCAGTGGACCAGTAGCATTGTGTATATATAGACATAAGTTTCAGTGGACCAGTAGCATTGTGTATATACAAATATAAATTTCAGTGGACCAGTAGCATTGTGTATATATAGACATAAGTTTCAGTGGACCAGTAGCATTGTGTATATACCAACATAAGTTTCAGTGGACCAGTAGCATTGTCTGTATACAGACATAAGTTTCAGTGGACCAGTAGCATTGTGTATATACAGACATAAGTTTCAGTGGATCAGTAGCATTGTGTATATACAGACATAAGTTTCAGTGGACCAGTAGCATTGTGTATATATAGACATAAGTTTCAGTGGACCAGTAGCATTGTGTATATACAGACATAAGTTTCAGTGGACCAGTAGCATTGTGTATATACCAACATAAGTTTCAGTGGACCAGTAGCATTGTCTGTATACAGACATAAGTTTCAGTGGACCAGTAGCATTGTGTATATACAGACATAAGTTTCAGTGGACCAGTAGCATTCTTTATATACAGACATAAGTTTCAGTGGACCAGTAGCATTGTGTATATACAAATATAAATTTCAGTGGACCAGCAGCATTGTGTATATACAAATATAAATTTCAGTGGACCAGCAGCATTGTGTATATACAAATATAAATTTCAGTGGACCAGTAGCACTGTATACTACAGTAAGCAGTTTCATAATAAAGACATAAAATAGACATAAATATGCAGAAAAGTAGCATCCTTTTATTCTTTAGTTTTTTATAATAATCTACAGCTGGTGTAGTAGAATAAGAAAGATCGAAGAAGGAGAAGGACTAGAAGTAATAGAAAGTATGAGGAAGGAGATGGAAGAGAAAAGAAGATTCTGTGGGTAGATGTAAGAAGGAAGACTTGAGTGGGAAAGTGGGGGCAATAATGAGTTATGGCGAGTAGGTGAAAGTATAGTAAAGAAGGGTTGTGAGAAATAGATGAGGGGTGAGTGGTTGAAGGGTAGGAAGAAGTGTAGAATTATGGTTTAGTGTAGGAGTACTTATCCAGGGTTAGTGCAGGGGCAGAGAAAGAGATTCTGCAAGTTTGATATCAGCTTCTGTTTAAAATGTTTGAGATGTTATTCTATTTTTAGAGAGACAGGTATGGTACTCCATGCTTTGGTGACATACAGTAGTTTGAGAACAGAGTGTCACCAGTTGTACTGCTGGATTTACTGATGTGAAGGAGCAGCATTTGGGTTGAGTGAAGGGGTCTATTTGGTTTGAATGGCTGGATTAGGAGTTGTCACAGAAGAACAGTTTGTAGATTTATAGATGAAGTTATGAGTAGTTGCAAGTTGGGAGTTAAGATAGTAGGTGTGATAGTTCGACCCAGTTTAGTTCTTTGAGTGCTAGGCACTGGTGGGATTTTTGTAGGTGATTGTCTGCAAACTTTGCTACTTTGTGATAGTATTGATCGGGTTTTGAGAGTTGAGAGATGTGTAAGTTGGTGAAAATAGGGCCTGAGTATTAAAGAGATGGAATAGTAGGGTAGAACTTAGTTGTTTTCTGGTATGTTCTGTGAGGAAAGTTTGGAGACCATATAAAGAACCCAATTTCTGGTGAGTTTTCTTTACTGCATGTTAGATGTGGTAGTCAAATGTTAAACTATTGTGAAGCAGCTTAGTATATGGGATGATTTCAGTTTTAGTGCTATTTGCTGAGAGAATGTAAAAGGAGGGTTTCTTGGCTAAGAAGTGTCTTGAGGTAAAGAGAACAAGTTTGCATTTTTTGAGGTTAAGAAAAAGATGCGAGTCAGACAGAATTCAGTGGATGAAAAGGATTCTTGCAGGTTGTTACGGTTTTGGGAGCTATATATGAGGATGGAATTACTGGTATATTGAATTATTGTGGCTGATTTGAAGGCATCTGGGAGGTTATTAACTAAGATGTTGAAAAGAATGAGACCAAATATGGACTCTTGGGGGACAGCTGTGGAGATCTGGAGGAAACAGGAGAAGTCTTTTTGCCATTTCATGGCCTGTAATGTGTTAGTAAGATAGCTGCTAAACCATGCAGTACAGGTTTCATCAAATCTTAGAGATGAGTTTTTGTAGGATGATAGGGTATGAGACTGTCTCAAAGGCTTTGGAAAGGTCTAGAAAGAGGGCAGATACTAGCCTTCTTTCATTCCTATGGGTATTTACACTATTAGTAAAATGTAGGAGGGCTATAGTAGTGCTATGATAGGGGCAGAGGACGTGTTTTGGACAGAAGAGTTATTTTGATAAAACGTTGGGAGAGCTAGACTTGAATACAGTTTTCAAGAAGTTTAGATAAAGGAGACAGAACAGCAATAGGGTGGTAGTAACTAAGTTCAGTGTTATTTCCTTGTAGCGACAGGATATAACATAGGTTCATAGGTTCATACTAGGCTATCTGTCCTAGGGCATTTATAAGCCTAGCCAGAGTGTGTTTGACTTTCGCCACCCATTTTAAATTAATTTTGCTATGCCCTTTTTCGAGGTTAGTATACTGTGCCTCTGTCTAACAGTGACACAGAAGTGATACCCAGGGTAAACCTATGCTCTCCCATCCACTCATCAAGATTCCTCTTGAAGAGAGTCAGTGAGGGACTCTGCCTAACCTGGACTGGGATTTTATTCCAGAGTGAAGGGAGCCTCTGGGTTATGAATCTGTCCCTCCAGCATGTCCTATTTATTTCAGAGCTGAGGTTCAAGTCTCTCGAGCACGTAGCTCGATGGGATTTGGATTTTCTGAAGTGCAGCATGTCCATTAATTCCGGGTTGGACATGGCTTTATACGTCAGGCACAGATCGCCTCTGAGCAGGCGGTATGCCACTGAGTAGAGCTGGAGTTTCTTTAACCAGGCAGCATATGGCATCTGTTTGAGCCCTTTGATCCTCTTGGTGAGGTACTTTTGGGGTCTTTCCAGTTGCTGCAGGTATCTGGTAAGGTACATCCCAAAAGGGGCATTGTACTCAATTATGGGCCTGATGAGGGATGAGTAAAGAGGCACGATAACCTCCCCTGATCTAGATGTGAATCCCTTCATGATTAGGTGGGCTATATAAAAGGTTCTTCTAACCACTTTGGCCACGTGGTTGTCAAATGAGAGATTGCTATCAACTTGGGTCCCCAGGTCCCTAATTACTTCTTTTGTACTTAATGGATTACCACCTATGTGGTAATTTGTGGGCACTTTGTTTTTGCCAAAGCGGATGACTATACACTTTTTGGCGTTTAGCTTGAGGCCATGGCTCTGGCACCAGTTGTCTGTTTCTATGAGGCCCTTTTGGAGGATGCTTGTGTAAGCTGGAGAGTCGATTATGGCGCCCAGTTTGCAGTCATCTGCGAACTTGGTCAGCCACAGTCCTTCCGTGTCGGCCTGTACCTCCGAGATATATATACCGAACAAGAGAGGTCCCAGGACTGAGCCTTGTGGGAAGCCACTTGTAACTGGTTTGGAGTCTGACATGGCTCCAGCAATTCTAACCATGTGGGTACTGTCCTTGAGCCAGTTTGCAACCCATCTAGTGACATAGGGGTTTATATTTAAGCTGGTGAGCTTATCTATAATGCCTGAGTGGGGTATTGTATCGAAGGCTTTTGAGAGGTCCAGGTAGGCTGTGTGGACCACCTTCCCCTCGTCAATGGCCTTGGTGACTGTTTCAAAGAAATTGACCAGGTTTAAGAGGCAGGATCTGCCCTTAACAAAGTCGAACTGGGTAGGATCCAGTGTCTGTAGGTCCCCAATATCTTTATTTATGAGGTCCATGATGATCCTTTCCATAGCTTCCATAGCTATGCAGACCAAGCTAGTCAGGCTTATGGGGCGATAGTTTCCAGGATCCGTTGAGGCACCACCTTTGTTGAGAGGGACCACTGTTGCTGTACGCCACTCTTTGGGTGCATATCATGTAGTAAGGCTGAGATTGAACAGTAGTTTTATGTTTGGGTTTAGCTCTTCTTGGAGTTCATGTAGGACGCAGCCCAGGACACCATCTGGTCCCATTGATGCTGTGTTTTTTGCTTTGGAGAGGGCGGCTCTTACCTGAGCATCTGAGATGTCAGGGGGGCAGCACTATGCTGGGATAGATATTTGCCCTTTTGGTGGGGGGGGGAGTTTGCGCTGAACCTGTCAGCTAGGATGTTGGCAATGTCTGTGGGTTCGGTGTATTTTTTGTCATTTTGGACTAATTCTGAGCATATCTGGGAATTCCCACCCAGGTTCCTAACATAACTAAAGAAAGCCTTGTGATTATCCTTAGTGTCCTGTGCAATTTTTCTCTCAAAGCTGGCCTTAGACGATTTTATGAGTGCCCGTAGTTTTTTGCTAATACTGAGCAGAGATGCCTTCCCTTTTTGGGATTTTGCTCTATCATGTAGCAGCTTCCTCCTTCTATTGTATAGTTTGTTTATGGCTGGGGTCAACCAGACAGGATGTCTGCCTTTGGAGGATTGGGTCTTGGTTTTATTTGGGATTGCATAATCCATGCATTCCTGAAGGTGTTCATAGAATGCGTTTGTAAAGGATTCTGCGGTCTGGGCCATATTTTCCACAGGCTCGGGGGCTTTGAAGGATTCCACCTCAGTTTTGAGGAGTGTGAAATTTGTTTTAGAGAAGTTTTTCACTGTGGTTTTCTGGGCAGGGGGTGGGGTCGAGATGTGAATATCCAGTGACATTAGTTTATGGTCTGATCTTACCAGTGAGGTATACACTTCTGGTCTGGAGCATAGAGTCCCCATGTTGGTGATGATCAGGTCCAGTATGTTTTCCCCTCTTGTGGGAGTGGTAACAAGTTGTTCCATAGCATTTGAGTTTATAAATTCTAGGAAACTTTGGGCTAGGGTGTTGGAGCTAGAGTAATGCTCCCAGTCTATGTTTGGGTAGTTGAAGTCGCCCAATATAATGGTGTTTGCAGAGACCTTCATATTTTCCAGTGTTCTCAGGAAGGCCGAGTGGGGTTCCTGGGTTTGGGAGGGTGGTCTGTAGCAGGCTATAAACTGGAAGGCAGTTTTACCCACTGTTAGTTGCACATGGATAGTCTCTGATGCTTCGTGCTGTGCCACCAACCTGGAGGTGTGGGTATCTTTGACAAATATTGATACTCCCCCTCCTTTTGTGGTTCGGTCCAAGTTTTGGGGCCGAAAAGCATGGTATGAGGTATAACCTGGTAGTGCTGGCGTGCTCTCGGGAGCCTTGAACCAGGTTTCTGTTACTGCACAGATATCGATGTTCTCCATGCTAAGGAGAGTTTCAAGTGCATGCATCTTGAGGTTTAGACTTCTGGTGTTGAGTAGCATTACTCTTAGTTTCTTATCCCTTATGATACCTATGGAGGTGGGTTTGTCTTTTGAGCCTTGCCTAAAAAAGGCACTATGGGGGTAGCAAGAGCCTTTGCCAATATCCGAAAGCCCAGGGGTGACAGGTGCAAGCAGTCCCTAGCAAAGCATCGTGGCTTGTCGAGCATGACAGGCATTGGATCCCCTTTGAATGACACCAATACTTAAGCCAGTTGTTGAAATTGATCATCTTGTCTTCATATTGTGGCATCATTCTTGGTGAGGGTAAGATGCTACTCAAGGTCAGGGTCATACCGGCCTGGGCTACATGCTCAGAGAGCGCCTCTATGTCTCTTTTCATGTAGTCCAGGGAGGTACGTCTCAGGTCATTCACACCAGCATGGACAATGACTGAGTCATATTTGTACTTCCCTTGGAGTGACCTGAGTGCTTGTGTTATGTGGCGGATCCTAGCGCCCGACAGGCAGCTCACCATGACCTTCTCCTTGTTCAGCCTGGTGAGTGGGACGTCAGTGTGCCTTACGATAGAGTCACCTATTACAAGTGTATCAGGCATGAAACAAGGAAATAAGTACAGTAAGCAATACAGATATCACTAGGGATCCACAGAAGCACTGAAAAGCCGTGTTTTAGGTGAAATTAGCGTTTCAGGGAAATAACAAGCAAACAAAAAAACAAGCATACAAACAAAGCTAGATTCAGCAGGCCTGGATCTAGTCTATGCTACAGCAAACAAGGTGTACCAATTTCAGTAAGAAACAGTTCAAATATGCAGGCACTATAAGCCTTTAACCAGAAATTCCCAGCTCAGAAGGGCAGAGTCCAGCCTCTCCTCCCACAAGAGTGCAGACCACGAACCTTCTTAAAGTAAAATAACTGGCCTGAAGCCCAAGTGCTTAAACCAGAACTAATACACTTTTAGAATAACAGACACTGAGCCCTCAATCAGCAGGTCCCAACTTAGAAGGATGTAAGCTACCTGTCCTGCCACCACAGTGCAGGCCACAAACCTTCCTAATGTAAAACAACTGGTCTGAAGCCCAAGTGCTTAATCCAAAAGACTTAGAATGAAAGCTACACTTTAATCAAGTTACTGCCAAGCAGTAATAAATACAATTGAATACTTTAAAGAATGCCTGGATTAGTGCTCAAGTTATACAACCAAAGCTAGATTCAGCAGGCCTGGATCTAGTCTATGCTACAGCAAACAAGGTGTACCAAATTCAGTAAGAAGCAGTTCAAATATGCAGGCACTATAAGCCTTTAACCAGAAATTCCCAGCTCAGAAGGGCAGAGTCCAGCCTCTCCTCCCACAGGAGTGCAGACCACGAACCCTCTTAATATAAAATAACTGGCTTGAAGCCCAAGTGCTTAAACCAGAATTAATACACTTTTAGAATAACAGACACTGAGCCCTCAATCAGCAGTTCCCAACTTAGAAGGATGTAAGCTACCTGTTCTGCCACTACAGTGCAGACCACAAACCTTCTTAATGTAAAACAACTGGTCTGAAGCCCAAGTGCTTAAACTAAAAGGTTTAGAATGAGTTACACCAAGCAGTAATAAATACAATTGAGTACTTTTAAGATGACGCAAAAGCAAACTAAAGTAGGAAGAAACACAAATACAGTAAAAGCAGATACATTTTTTTTTAAGTGGAAAGAGAGAAAGGAAAGAGAGAAAGGAGTAGCAGAAACTAAGCTGATTGGACTTCTCAGATGTTCTCCCTGTACTGGGTAGAATGAGGTAATGACACTAGACAGGGAGGAGGGTCCCAGATCAAATTTACACTAGGGGCGGGCAACTGCAAAGCCACCAACTATAAAAACACTATAACAAGAGGGAGGGAGGGTGGGAAACAAACTGCAGAAATGTTTCTCACAGCTGAAAAGCAGCAGTGAGCCTTTAAATGAAAGTTTTAAACAGCTAAAGGAGCCTCCAGAAAAAAAGAGTTTAACTGCAACAAGTTATTAGAAACAAACAACCCAACATAAGCTTAATAAAAGTGGACAATTTCCAGTTAATACCTCACACACAGTGAAACTAACTAGAAAAATACACAGTACACAAAGTGCTATAAATAACAAAGAAATAAAGAACAAAATAAACAAAAAACAGGATACTTAATGTTATATATTATAACTCAGAGTTTCCTCACTGTCCTTCCTTCGATCAAGCTCAGTGTGAAATGGCAGAACACTCACAAATGAAATTCTTAGGTAACAGAAAGTTGAAACCTGAGACAGTTTTTAAGAAAGAAATCTCAAAAGAACCAATGAGGTGCTTAGTCTAAGCTGCAGTCCAGGTGACCTCAGTCAGCCAATGACCTCAAACAATTCTCTCTCACTGAAATGCCTGATGGCTTTGGCTAAACCAAGATGTCCCTGAGTATGTGCTCAGACACACAGCCTCCACAAACACTAGGCCCAAATACAAGCCTGAATATGGAAATGCTACAAATATCCCCACTACTTAGAAAAAACTGCAGACATGTTTCTCACAGCTGAAAAGCAGCAGTGAGCCTTTAAATGAAAGTTTTAAACAGCTAAAGGAGCCTCTAGAAAAAGAGTTTAACTGCAACAAGTTATCAGAAACAAACAACCCAACAGATGCTTAATAAAAGTGGAAAATTTCTAGTTAGTACCTCACACACAGTGAAACTAACTAGAAAAATACACAGTACACAAAGTGCTATAAATAACAAAGAAATAAAGAACAAAATAAACAAAAAAAGGATACTTAATGTTATATATTATAGCTCAGAGTTTCCTCACTGTCCTTCCTTCGATCAAGCTCAGTGTGAAATGGCAGAACACTCACAAATGAACTTCTTAGGTAACAGAAAGTTGAAACCTGAGACAGTTTTTAAGAAAGAAATCTCAAAAGAACCAATGAGGTGCTTAGTCTAAGCTGTAGTCCAGGTGACCTCAGTCAGCCAATGACCTCAAACAATTCTCTCTCACTGAAATGCCTGATGGCTTTGACTAAACCAAGATGTCCCTGAGTATGTGCTCAGACACACAGCCTCCACAAACACTAGGCCCAAATACAAGCCTGAATATGGAAATGCTACAAATATCCCCACTACTTAGAACAAACTGCAGACATGTTTCTCACAGCTGAAAAGCAGCAGTGAGCCTTTAAATGAAAGTTTTAAACAGCTAAAGGAGCCACTAATAAAAAGAGTTTAACTGCAACAAGTTATTAGAAACAAACAACCCAACAGATGCTTAATAAAAGTGGACAATTTCCAGTTAATACCTCACACACAGTGAAACTAGCTAGAAAAATACACAGTACACAAAGTGCTATAAATAACAAAGAAATAAAGAACAAAATAAACAAAAAACAGGATACTTAATGTTATATATTATAGCTCAGAGTTTCCTCACTGTCCTTCCTTCGATCAAGCTCAGTGTGAAATGGCAGAACACTCACAAATGAACTTCTTAGGTAACAGAACGTTGAAACCTGAGATAGTTTTTAAGAAAGAAATCTCAAAAGAACCAATGAGGTGCTTAGTCTAAGCTGTAGTCCAGGTGACCTCAGTCAGCCAATGACCTCAAACAATTCTCTCTCACTGAAATGCCTGATGGCTTTGACTAAACCAAGATGTCCCTGAGTATGTGCTCAGACACACAGCCTCCACAAACACTAGGCCCAAATACAAGCCTGAATATGGAAATGCTACAAATATCCCCACTACTTAGAAAAAACTGCAGACATGTTTCTCACAGCTGAAAAGCAGCAGTGAGCCTTTAAATGAAAGTTTTAAACAGCTAAAGGAGCCTCCAGAAAAAAGAGTTTAACTGCAACAAGTTATTAGAAACAAACAACCCAACAGATGCTTAATAAAAGTGGACAATTTCCAGATAATACCTCACACACAGTGAAACTAGCTAGAAAAATACACAGTACACAAAGTGCTATAAATAACAAAGAAATAAAGAACAAAATAAACAAAAAACAGGATACTTAATGTTATATATTATAGCTCAGAGTTTCCTCACTGTCCTTCCTTCGATCAAGCTCAGTGTGAAATGGCAGAACACTCACAAATGAACTTCTTAGGTAACAGAACGTTGAAACCTGAGATAGTTTTTAAGAAAGAAATCTCAAAAGAACCAATGAGGTGCTTAGTCTAAGCTGTAGTCCAGGTGACCTCAGTCAGCCAATGACCTCAAACAATTCTCTCTCACTGAAATGCCTGATGGCTTTGACTAAACCAAGATGTCCCTGAGTATGTGCTCAGACACACAGCCTCCACAAACACTAGGCCCAAATACAAGCCTGAATATGGAAATGCTACAAATATCCCCACTACTTAGAACAAACTGCAGACATGTTTCTCACAGCTGAAAAGCAGCAGTGAGCCTTTAAATGAAAGTTTTAAACAGCTAAAGGAGCCTCCAGAAAAAAGAGTTTAACTGCAACAAGTTATTAGAAACAAACAACCCAACATATGCATAATAAAAGTGGACAATTTCCAGTTAATACCTCACACACAGTGAAACTAACTAGAAAAATACACAGTACACAAAGTGCTATAAATAACAAAGAAATAAAGAACAAAATAAACAAAAAAAAGGATACTTAATGTTATATATTATAGCTCAGAGTTTCCTCACTGTCCTTCCTTCGATCAAGCTCAGTGTGAAATGGCAGAACACTCACAAATGAACTTCTTAGGTAACAGAAAGTTGAAACCTGAGACAGTTTTTAAGAAAGAAATCTCAAAAGAACCAATGAGGTGCTTAGTCTAAGCTGTAGTCCAGGTGACCTCAGTCAGCCAATGACCTCAAACAATTCTCTCTCACTGAAATGCCTGATGGCTTTTACTAAACCAAGATGTCCCTGAGTATGTGCTCAGACACACAGCCACCACAAACACTAGGCCCAAATACAAGCCTGAATATGGAAATGCTACAAATATCCCCACTACTTAGAACAAACTGCAGACATGTTTCTCACAGCTGAAAAGCAGCAGTGAGCCTTTAAATGAAAGTTTTAAACAGCTAAAGGAGCCACTAGAAAAAAGAGTTTAACTGCAACAAGTTATTAGAAACAAACAACCCAACAGATGCTTAATAAAAGTGGACAATTTCCAGTTAATACCTCACACACAGTGAAACTAGCTAGAAAAATACACAGTACACAAAGTGCTATAAATAACAAAGAAATAAAGAACAAAATAAACAAAAACAGGATACTTAATGTTATATATTATAGCTCCGAGTTTCCTCAGTGTCCTTCCTTCGATGAAGCTCAGTGTGAAATGGCAGAACACTCACAAATGAACTACTTAGGTAACAGAACGTTGAAACCTAAGACAGTTTTTAAGAAAGAAATCTCAAAAGAACCAATGAGGTGCTTAGTCTAAGCTGTAGTCCAGGTGACCTCAGTCAGCCAATGACCTCAAACAATTCTCTCTCACTGAAATGCCTGATGGCTTTGGCTAAACCAAGATGTCCCTGAGTATGTGCTCAGACACACAGCCTCCACAAACACTAGGCCCAAATACAAGCCTGAATATGGAAATGCTACAAATATCCCTACTACTTAGAACAAACTGCAGACATGTTTCTCACAGCTGAAAAGCAGCAGTGAGCCTTTAAATGAAAGTTTTATACAGCTAAAGCAGCCTCTAGAAAAAAGAGTTTAACTGCAACAAGTTATTAGAAACAAACAACCCAACAGATGTTTAATAAAAGTAGACAATTTCCAGTTAATACCTCACACACAGTGAAACTAGCTAGAAAAATACACAGTACACAAAGTGCTATAAATAACAAAGAAATAAAGAACAAAATAAACAAAAAACAGGATACTTAATGTTATATATTATAGCTCCGAGTTTCCTCAGTGTCCTTCCTTCGATCAAGCTCAGTGTGAAATGGCAGGACACTCACAAATGAACTTCTTAGGTAACAGAACATTGAAACCTGAGACAGTTTTTAAGAAAGAAATCTCAAAAGAACCAATGAGGTGCTTAGTCTAAGCTGTAGTCCAGGTGACCTCAGTCAGCCAATGACCTCAAACAATTCTCTCTCGCTGAAATGCCTGATGGCTTTGGCTAAACCAAGATGTCCCTGAATATGTGCTCAGACACACAGCCTCCACAAACATTTATTTCCATACTGATGTGCTGTATGCTTCTATGTTAGAGGAATTTATGAGTATGACAGTGGGATAGGCTATAGTCTAAGCCGCCCTTTTTAGATATTCAGTGCTGAGATAGTTGGATGCTATGGTGGTGGATTTTAGTTTTAAGAGAACTTTTTAATGACTTGGGGTGGGAAATGGTTGCAATGAGAAGGGAGAAGAGTCAGACGTGTCAGAGACGTGGTGGTGATAGAATGGTATAAAACAATAAATATGGATTTTTTGCTTGCTAGGTATCAGAGTTAACAAAGAAGAAAAAAAGGAAAGGAATACAGGCAGTATGGACAGGCCAAAGTGGTTAGAAGGAAATAAGATGTTCCAGAATAGGAATAAAAATGAAGGAATAGGAATTCTAAATATAACAATAATTGCATCAGGAAGAGTGGGGTATGTGATATGAGAAGCAGAAAATAATTCATATGATTAATTGTGATGTATGTGTATACTAATATGACAAGAAAACCGTTGTTTGAAGAAATTAAAAACTTTGTGTAAGTAAATATGTTAATAGTGATATTAGGAAATTTTAACTGTAACCAGATAAAAGAAAAGGGAAACTAACAGAGTATTAAGTTGCTAAGGGAAATGATAAAATGTGGAGATTTAAAAGTAGGAAAGGATAGAGAACTGACATGAGAAAGAGGAATTTTTAAGACAAAAAATGATTATATAGTTTATTCTAAAGACATGAAAGAGATAACAGGGGTAATACATATGGTGGTGTTTGCAGATCACAGAGCAGTTTGAGCTAGAACAGTATAAGTGAACTAATATAGGAGAGAACTAAATGGATACATTGATTAAATGTAGAATTTAAAAAGGAAGAAGAAATGACAAAAGAGAAAGAAATATTATGAAAGCATCATATGACAGTGACTCTATTTTATAACATTGGACAAGTGGTAGGTAATATATAATCAGAAGTATAAAAATATATTTAGAAATAGAAAGAATAATAAAAGAAAAAATAAGGGAAATAGAAAAACAGATGTATGAAAAGAATAGAGAAAAAGTAAAATAGTGTCATACAAGCAAATTGTTTCCCTTTATTTAGGAAAAGAAGTAAAAATGAAAGAAGTAAGGATGGATGCTGTCTTAGATGCTGAAGGAGACATAAAATGCAAACAAGAAGATATGGAAGCAGTAGAAAATTTTATAGAGAAAGTATGTGAAAAAGAGGAAATGGAAAGATAAGAAGAATGGAAAAAATATGAAAAAGTAAAGTTTTTTTTAGAAACTTATATAACGATAGAATAAATAGTGAAGGCAATAAAGCAGGTGAGAATGAATATGTGCCAGCAGTGGATGGTAAAAGAATTATATTAAATATATAACACTAGGGAATATTTACTATAAAATATTTATTACAATACCACAAAAAGGGGTAGAAAAGTAGTGGATGAGTTAGTAGGAAAAGTGATCTATTGTCTAAAATGAAGACAGGTAAAAGGAATGTTAATTATATCGAGAGAAGTAGTAGAGCTGATAATGACAGAAAATAAAGAAGTAAGACTTAATGCATGTGATATAGTTAAAGCCTTTGATAAAGGGAGCCATAAAACACTGTGGTAGACTTTAAAGATCTGGTATAGGAGAAAAGAAATATTAATTTAATAAAGAAATGTTGTGAACATTCATGGGTACAAGTTATGATAAACTGATGGATCAGAAAAAAATATGTATTGAGAGGAGTAAACCAGGATGCCCAATGAGTATATTCTTATTTGCATTAGTAATGAATGCAGCAATAAAGATGTTTATGCAAGATATGAGGGAAGCAGGATGGAAGATGGAAGGAAATGTTATATTACCAATATGTATGACATATGAAGACAATTTAGTTCTAATAACAAAAAACAAAGGGGGGATAAGTGTGGTTATAATAAAGATTGAAAAGCTGTTGAAAATGCTTGTCAGCACTTAAACAAAATGAAGTGTAAGGGGATATGGTGAGTTAAAAAGTTAATGGAATTTATTTCACAAGAAAGGAAATAAATATTTTGGGAATGACATTTGGTGAGTATGAAAGTGTAATAAGTCAGTAGAAAGATAGAGAGAGAGAGAGAGAGAAAGGATACTGCAACAAATAAAAAAATGTTAGCTTGTGAAAAAGTTTTTATTTATCATTTCAGAAAAAGGCATATATGTTGAATACTTATGTATTATGAAAAAAGTAATGTATTAAGGAGGGATATATATGTTTCCCACCCAAATGAAAAATGAGTTATTAAAGATTTTTTAGCTTTATATGAAATGAGAGATAATTATAATAAAAAAGAAGAAGGTGGGTTGAATTTTAAAAATCCAGTGGTGTATTTAGCATCTATGCATTTTTTAGGAGGGTAATGAGAAAAGTAAAAGAATGACAAAAATAAATGACAGGCAAGATGCTTTAAGAAAAATATAAATATGTACGGGAAAAAAAAACAGAGAAAAGAAAAAGAACAGATTGAAAGAAAAAGAATATGAGAATAAATGAAATTATGCAACTTACAATTGGGTGAGGTTGGCGGGAAAAGAAAAGAATTGTAGAATAACATCATTTTTGAAAGTATACATATAGAAGGAATTAAAATAAGATGGAAGAGGAGCAATAGAAGACAAAAGAAAAAGTTTTGAAACATTTTATGAACCATAGAATTTTTTTGTGGAGAATTTTATAAAACTAGTTAGCAATAAAAGGGAATGAGAAATATATGGTGATGGAGAAAAGAAAATGTGTTGACTGTAGTGCAGAAGAAACAAAACTGTTTTTTTTTTTATTGCAAAAATGATGAAGAATTTTGGGATAGGTTTAAAATGAATATAGATGGAAATGATTTAAACATATACTTATGAAAATGGTATTATATGGGAATTATGATAAAGTAAAGAAATGTGATATTGATACATGTGATCAAGTACTGTTTGTGACAATAGTGGTGCTGTGGAGAAAAGATGTGTGGTTTTCTTGTATAACAGTAAAAATGGTAGTGAATTATGTATTAGCAGAAATAAGAAGATGGTTTAGGAAAAAGGTGGTAAGGATAAATGGTAATAGGAAAAAAAGAATGGAAGAAACAGAATTGTTTGGATAAGTTCCTTTGTGTTCATAACTTGTAAAATAATTTTGAGTATGAATATAAAAAATGATAGTGTAAATAACTGATTTAAAGTTGTTTTTGGTATACAGTAAAAGTAAATGTTAATACAGCACACCTCCTGCTATATTTTATAACTGCTGTGGGACTTTTTTATATTCACCTGAGCTACCACCTACTCAGGTACATGGTGCCTTGGTTTAACACCTCATATTAACTCAATCAGAGCAGCATTACTCACCATGTCATTACTATATTTAGGCAGAAACCTTGTGAGCAAATGTATGTTACAGTGTGATTTCTGCTATAGCAAGATATGAGCAAGTGAAAGTATTTTATTGTAATTAAGTAGTTTATGGGTTAATTTTTTTTTTGAATACAGATAGATGCAGAGTGAAATCAAGATAATGCAACTGTCCTTTTTGACTTCCAAAAGGTGAGAAAGCCTTTATCAAATCTGAGCCTCTTCCTTATATAAAATTCTACAGCAAATAAGAAATCAGAAAATTCAAAAACATTTAAAAAAAGCAGAACACTTAAAAAAGCTACATATGCATACTTAAGATACACTGATTAATTAAAATTAGAGCAATGTTTGCTCTACACACTTAGTTTGCAATCACATTCAAGCATAACAGACTGAACTGCTTGAAATTCTAATATATAACCTGCAAAATGTGTGCAGCTCATTCCAATATTTCTTTTCCAATTGTACTTGCCAAAGTGTGTTCTTTGTTTTCCACTTAATACTGTGAACTGTGCTAACCAAGTGGATGCATCCATTAGACTGACAGTGCATTATGTTGGCAGTGTGGACTGTAGTATTAAAATATCAGCAGTACATTTAATGGACATTTCACTTTGTCCACAGTTATTTTGTAAACACAGGAAAGTAAGTTCTTGTTAAGAATGTGAGTGTGTATAAATTCTAAATACATTATTAATAACCTAAAGTCTTTTAGGCACTTTGTAAACAAAAATCCGAATATAAAACCATGGTCTTTTTTCATATTCCTTGTAGCATATACACAAAATAATATTATAACTTAGGACTCAGTAGCAGTTAAAACAGTTAGTAAGAGTGATCTAGTTTACTGGTATCAGTTGACAAACATTAAGTAATGACAGAGCAAATTATTAGTGAGTACAGCCTTGAAAATAACATGTGGTTAACACTGCAGAGATTAAAACAAACAGTTTTAAATCAACAGGCAATAATGCAGAAGTCTGTTAGGGAAAAGGTTCCCAAGTTCATAGAGCAGTTAATAACGCTGATGGAATTTCCAACAAATGGGAAAGAAATTTTATCAGTATTGTACAAATTAGTTGAAGAAACAAGAGTTCATAATAAACAAAATATATGGAAATATTATGAAACAGTTAATGGTAAAATGCCAGATGATAAAGATAAAAACTAATATCTTTATCACTATATTGGCAACTTTTCATATGGCAATCTATACAGAGAACATACTTAACACCACACAAATTTGAACTAATATATAATAAATAAAATAGATGTTGGAGGTGTAAATAACAATCAATAGCCAATTGGCAACAGGTTCTATTAATGCCATTTACTTAAACAATATTGGGAAAGTATTAACTATTTGTTACAGGCACTGTTCTGTTCGCTGATAATTTCCAACTTATAAAATCTCTAGTTTTGAATACACCTGTGTCATCTTGGTTTCCAAGGAAAAAATATGTACTTTTGTGGACTCTCCTTGCTATCGCAAGGAAAAATATTATACAGAACTGGAAAGCTGTAACTCCCCCAATTTTAAACATTTCAAGAACATGTTTTTTATCAGTCTCGCAGTTGGAATTGAAAACAATCAAGGAAAGAATAGACTGACCTACTTCAGCATTGCCTGGCAGAAAGTAAATCAAGTGCTGCAAACAGAAGACTATAATAAATTATAATCTTATTCAAAGATACATTCAAGAAAACAAAGTTTTTAAAGTATGGGCATCCTATGTAAATAGTTGGCTTTGTAATGTTTGTTTTTGGAATTGTTTCTCCACTTTAAGCTTTGACTATGTAAATATTTCTTTTGATATACATACTGTATATATGTTTATGTTTCTGAAAATCAAAAGAAATGTATTTAGTAAAAAAAAAAAATGTGTGTGTGTGTGTGTGTGTGTGTGTGTGTGTGCGTGTGTGTGCGTGTGTGTGTGTGTGTGTGTGTGTGTGTGTGTGTGTGTGTGTGTGTGTGTGTGTGTGTGTGTGTGTGTGTGTGTGTGATGTTTTACAGCTTAAGATTAGAGTAAAGGTTAGGTTAGGGGATAACTTTAGTATGGTGGCAAAGTTTTGATGCATGTGTGTGTGTCAGAGTCTGTTTTGTCCAATGGTAGTTTTACAGAAAGGGTTTTCTAAGGAAAGGTGCAGGGTTGAGATTTTATTTATTTTTATTCAATTATTATAATTTGTTTAGCAGGGTAGTACACTACCCAGCTTATTAATGCATGCTTATCCTAACCCTAAGCAAAACAATACATGGATAGGTTTTTGTGCTCTCAGGATAGTAAGATCAGCACCCAAATTCATGGGGTTCTTGCAGATAAAAATCATTGCTTTGGTTTTGTATAAATATAGTCCAAAAATCTATGATATGCTATATAGTGCTAGATTTGCATTGCAATTTAATATTGACATTAGAGACAGTAATACTGTCAACAATTGTAGAAGTGCCAGCATACTGAATTATTTTGGCATTACCAAAAACTCCATTCTTATGTTTATGAATGTTGTATAGAGAAAGGAGCCAAGCATCCATGTGTATCACCTAGGTTCATGGATGTGTAGACAGGAGTGACTGCATCATTTCTTCTGATGGGCCGCACCCTTCTTTCAAGTAAACTAGTGAAGCACCTGCAGGCAGTGAGGGAGAGATCAGATGACATTTGGAGTTTTAGAAGATGGCAATTGTTGCATATCAAATACCTTATGGAGGTTAACGAATCGTGATCAACCAACTGCAATCCATATGCATTTGTACATATTCAATGACATGAAGTAGAGATGTAACCATGCCATGACCAGGTTTAAAATTATGCTGAGTGGTAAGTATGAAATTATTTTAATAAGGTGTTTGAACAGATGAATATGTCTGCATTTTTCTAGAACTGTAGCAAAGAAAAGAGCTATACAGCAGAATGATAACTGCTCAGAGCAAGTGAGGTGCATTCTTTATGTAGAAGTAAAACAAGGGCATATTACTAGACTGCAATCACCCTTTCCTCCTTGGTAGAATAGTTAATTAATATTACAAGATAGGCTATATACCTCAACATAGCTTTCAAGAATTATGGGGATAAATTGTAGATGAAGGCCAATCTAGGTATCATTTTACAAAGGAGTTTATGAACCAAGTGGGTAGAAACAGTTTGAAACAAAACAAGATACCTGTATTGAGACTGTGGAGCATGCAGTATTACATATCAGCCCAACTTGCATCTCTGTAAATTTGAGCTTGATATATAAAATACACACACACACACACACACACACACACACACACACACACACACACACACACACACTCACACACACACACACCAACTGCAGGTATAAAATTGCCTGACATAGAAGAAAGAACATAAAGACTCAGTGACAAATGCTCCTAATGATCTATTTTCACGAAACCATGAGATAAAATATAACAACAGGATCAAAGTTCTATATTAACTTACCGCTTTGTAAGTGCGCTTTTGTCCTGCATGCTTCCGTATTTGCTCTCCGTTGGGCCCAGTCTCTACATGCATGGAATAGATTATATCAAAGAAGTCTTCAACCACAGCAACTCTTCTTAAAGACAGTCTCTCATCGACGCCTACGCCATCCTGGGTAAAATAAAAAGTGATAATAAATCAATAAAGCTGGGATCATTATTCTGTGTTTCAAGATTTCAATCAGATCATTTCAGTATCCTAGTTTCATTAGAAGCCCTCCTCCACCCTTGATTTCTAGTCTCTATAAGCCTTGGATCATTGCTCTGATCAGAGGTAGGCCTTCAATCTGACCCCTTAAGTCATTGCTCTGATCAGAATTAATACATTTTTTCAGGATTTCATCTCTGTCACTGTACCCTATGCACATTACACTGGTAACTTCTTCCCCTGATCTCTTACCATATTTGTCATTATTGTAGCCCTGTGTTGTGTGAGTTCAATACTGTGCCTAGCCAGAATTAAACAAATAATGATCTATTTATTTTCATTGAAACATTGCAGTCAATATCACATCCAAGGTGCTAGGTAATCATAACATGCTGTTTCGTTATGCTTAGGACATTTCACATAACTTTTCTTAAGGATTCTTTACATACACGCACACACACATGCATGCGCACACACACACACACACACACACACACACACACACACACACACACACACACACACACACACACACACACACACACACACACACACACACACACACACACACACACACACACACATTCTCTCTCTTTCATTTTGTCTCTTTTTCTGGATATACTTACATATACACTTTTGCTCTGTAAATAAATAATTCCTTCTAGTTTACCTTATCCAGTCTTGAAGGCTTGTGTTTATTGTATGAACCATATCAATAGTGACAGGGCTGATTTACACAGTCCTAAACAGTTGCCATGATTAACCCAGTGCAAGACATAGTTAACATGCAAAATTAATAAGCATTGCTTTCATCAATAATGTTATGTAAAATAAGCCACTGTAATACCAAAAGAAACTGAAGAACAGTTTAGTGATACCATAGTGATCTAAGAATGGGAGATTAGAAATCAAATTATTAATCCAAGATAATGTTTAAATATATGATTCTGAGACATGGTAGTTACAGTTCTTAATGAATATTTTTGGAATGCCCTTTAAATGAAAATCTGTAAGCTTCGTACATATACAGTTATAAATACAACTCAAAATCAGGTTAGCCTGATATGTTTTAAACTCATTTTAGTGCACAACCTTTATATTATTAATTTTATAGATTATAATTAATCACAAATAGATTTAGTCAAAATAAATCATTTATAACAGGCAAGGTGCTTGCCAGTCTATGGAATAAAGTTAACTTGCAATATATGCGCTGTTTGCTTTGAAAAATTAAATAATTTATTATGTGAACATACACCTGAAATTAGAAAAAAGACTCAATGCAAAGCAATAGTAGAACAACTGTACAGCAACCATTTATGATGCTTCAGATGCTAGCTTTTTGTTAACATAGCTAACCAATACAGTATGGTGATTACAGCAAATCTGCTTTCACTTATCTGAAGCATATTACTTGTTAGAATATTTGAGGAACTGATTTTTTTGCATTTTGATGGAATTAAACTTTTGCAAATGAATGCATAAATATGCTTCTTGGAGAGGCTCTTTTCTAAGGGTAAAATTTGCGGAAGTGTTATATCTTGTTTTGTAGTATTCTTTTTTAATTGTTTTTCCAAAAAATACATTATTTTAATATAACAACAGCAGCGACAGAGCTATGTCTTTAAACAACAGTGAAATACCAAATAATGTAAGTTTTATTAGAAAAGCTCACCAGACTGCTACACTTTGCTGTGAAGGAAAAGTTAGTTTGCTTTTTATTTGTTGTATTTTGTATTACTTTATTGCCTTTTTATATTTTGAATACTGTGATTTGTTTTCTTTACCTTGTGTTTTACTTGTATTTTGCTTTTAACTGCATATTAAAACTTCAAAAGAGACCACAGCTCTGTCTCTTGTGAGTCAGGCAGAAATTTTTCCCCATCCACCTACCTGCTTACTATCGTGTTCTTAAATACCACTGTCTTTCTAGTTGCCTGCCTCTTATGTTAATTTGACCATATATCTCATTTCCTCTCTGCTTTCACTGGCTTGTGTGAGTAAGCACAAAATTATCATTTTGTGAAATCCCTTCAACTATTTAAATTTATTGGCCATCCTACTGTATTCCATAGTACCCGAATACAAAAGTGGCCACTCCCTTTCAGTTTATCTTGCTGTTTTAAAAATAGTGAATCTCCACTAAAATTTAATTTTTTACACAGGTAAAACTGAAGTTACCTACTTTCACATCTAACTTATCTAGTGCACACTGCAGTGTTTAGGATAAACCATTTTTTTTTCATTTTACCTTTAAGCATCCCTGTGACTAGCACTTGCTCTAATGCCTGCTGGAAAGCACTAGGAAGCCTTAAACTGATACACACACTCAACTCTCCTTGTTAATAAGGAGAAATTAATTGTATGCACTAAACAGCCTATAATTGCAAAATACCTTACTAAGGCAAGGGAAAACAGCTCCTGTACTTTACAAAAAACCACCAAACCAGGCAAGTCCAAGGGTCAGCTTCCAGTGATTTCTCCTGTCCACCTGGTAAATCTGGGCATACTGGGGCAATGTAGCAATTGCCTCATGTACACAGACAACCCTCTCCTCCTACCACCCAGCACTACAACCTGTGAGAGATACACTTACTTAGCCAAACTGGAAGCAAAGCTCTCTCCACCCAAGATTGTGCTAGACAGTCAAGAGGATAAGGTTAACACCCGCAATAGACCTCAAGCAACACATAGCCCTTCTAAACCCACACCACCAACACCCACACATAGCAACATTAAATCCACATATGTGGAGGCCCTTAACTGTATATTGCCCAAGCAACAAGGATCTCCGAAGCTGAAATGAAAACAAACACCAATCACAACCAAAGTGTCACATAGCTCACAATACCAGTGTGCCACCCAGCAACAGCCCCTAAAGCAAGACAACGTACCTAACACTTTAGTCATAGGTGACTCTAAAGTCAGGCACACTGATGTCCCACTCACCAGGCTAAACAAGGAGAAAATTACAGTCAGCTGCTGTTGGGTGCCAGGATCCACCACATAATGCATGCACTCAAGTCACTCCACAACAAGTACAAATATGACTCTGTCATTGTCCATGTTGGAGTGAATGACTTGAGAAGTACTTCCCTGGACTACATGAAAAGAGACATGGAAGAGCTCTCAGATCATGTGGCCCAGGCAGGTATTACCCTAGCCCTGAGTAGCATCCTGCCTTCACCCAGAATGATACCACAATATAAGGACAAAATGATTGACTTCAACAATTGGCTAACCTTCTGGTGTCATTCAAAGGGGATCCAGTATCTGTCTGCCTGGGACAACATGATCGACAGACCACGATGCTTTGCCACAGATGGTCTGCACCTGTTGCCCCTGGGATTCAGGTTACTGGCTAAGGCTCTTGCCACCCCTATAGTGCCTTTTTTTAGGCAAAGTTCAAAGGACAAAACCACCACTGTAACAGGTACAAGCACGTAAATTCTGAAGGTAATGCTACTCAATGCTAGAAGTCAAAACTTCAAAATGCACTCTCTCGAGGCACTCCTAAAAATGGAGAACATCGATATCTGTGCAGTAACTGAGACCTGTTTCAAGGCTCCAGAGAGCACCCCTGCAATACCAGGCTACAACTCTTACCACACTTTTCAGTCACCATACCCAGACCGAAACACTAAAGGTGGAGGAGTGTCCATATTCACCAAGGATATTCACACCACCAGGCTAGTTGCTCAACACAATGCATCTGAAATTCTCCAGGTGCAGCTAACACTAGGTAAGACTGCAATCCAAATTGTAGCTTGCTACAGATCCCCCACCATGCCCCAAGATTCTCACTACACCTTTCTAAACATACTGGAAATTATTAAAATACAACCAAACACCCTAATACTGGGTGATTTCAACTACCCTGCCATTAACTGGGAAAACTACTCATGTACCAACACCTTTGCCCAACGGTTCTTGGAATTCATAAATTCCAAAGCCCTGGGTCAACTAATCCATAGTCCCACCAGGGGCTCCAATATCCTAGACCTGGTCATTACCAACATGGGAAATCGATGCTCCACACCTATGGTCACCCCCTCATTGGTCAGGTCTGACCATACGCTAATCACCCTTAACATCCACATCCCACCCCCATCCCCCAGTAAGGAAACCTCCATAAAAAACTTCTCCAAAGCCAACTTCATGCTAATCAAGTCAGAAGTGACAAACTTCATGACACACATGCAGATGGGAGCTGAAAGTTCGACTGCTGAATCCTACACTAAGGCACTGTATGAGCACATCCACTCATGCATGAATCGTGCCATCCCAAATAGAACCAAGATGCTCTCCTCCAAAAAAAGGAAGCCAATCTGGTGGTCCCCTGCCATAAACAAACTTTACAACAAAAGGAAGAAACTGTTGCAGAAAAGAGAAAAATCCCAGGATGTAAAAAATCTCCCTTACCAGCCTCAGTAAGAAGCTGAGATCCCTCATAAAATCCTCCAAAGCTAGTTATGAAAATAAAATTGCCAAAGATTCCAAAGACAACCACAAGGCATTCTATAACTATGTCAAGAATCTAAATGGCAATGCTCAGATCGGTTATGAGCTACAACAGAATGGCATTAAATATAGTGATCCCAAGGATATTGCCAATATCCTGGCAGATCAATTCAGTGCCAACTTCATCCCCCTCTCACCTCCTAAACGGCCCATCTCAATACTGGAAGATTGCCAAATTCCAGTAATAACGGCCACACAGGTAAAAAATGCACTCTCCAAAGCTAAGAATACAGCATCCATGGGACCAGATGACATCCCGGGCTGTGTATTACATGAACTACAAAATGAACTGGCACCTCACCTAAGTGTCATGTTTAATCATAGCCTCACCTCAGGCTTTGTGCCCACTGAGTGGCACACAGCTACAGTCATCCCACTCCACAAGGGGGGATCCGCCTTGGATCTCGGGAACAAATGCTCCATCAGTCTGATGAGCCTGATCTGCAAGGCCATTGAATGTATTATCATGGAACTTATAAACAAAGACATTGGCAACCTTCAAACACTGGACCCCACCCAGTTTGGGTTCGTGAAGGGCTGATCTTGTCTCCTGAACCTGATTGACTTCTTTGAATCAGTCTCCAGAGCCGTGGATGAGGGTAAGGCAGTCCACACAGCCTATCTGGACCTCGCCAAGGCCTTTGACACCATCCCCCACTCTGGAATCATAGATAGACTTATTAAGCTGGGCATTAATCCCTGCATCACTCAATGGGTTGCCAACTGGCTTACTGACAGAACCCACACTGTAAAGGTAGCCAACTCCAAATCCAGCTCCAGATATGTGACAAGTGGAGTACCTGGGACCAGGTTCAGTCCTGGGACCACTCCTGTTTGGCATCTACTTTTCTGAAGTACAGGCCAACACTAAGGGACTCTGGCTAACAAAGTTTGCAGATGACTGCAAACTGGGAGCCATTATTGAATCCCCAAATGATGTGGATACTCTACAAAAGGGCCTTACAGAAACAGATGCTTGGTGCCAGAGCCATGGGCTCAAGTTCAATGCCAAGAAATGTATAGTTATCCCCTTTGGGAAAAAAAACATGTACCCATGAATTACCACACTAAACATCGAAAGTGTGATAAGAGTCTTAGGGACACAGGTGGACAGTGGTCTCACCTTTGATAACCACATCACCACAACAGTCAGGAAATCCTTCTGTGTGGCACACCTCATCATTAAGGGCTTTTCTGCCAGAAAAAAGGAGGTCATTGTTCCACTGTACTCATTCCTCATTATACCCATTATTGAATACAACTCCCCGTTTGGTAGGTACCTTTCAACATATCTGCAACAACTGGAAAGGCCACTGAAATACCTCACTAAAAGAATCACAGGCCTAAAGCAGATGCCCTATGCTGACCACCTTAAAAAACTCCAGCTATACTCTGTCGCATATCGTCTACTCAGAGGCGATCTCTGCTTAACATACAAGGCCATGTCAAACCCAGAGCTGTTGGACATGCTACACTTAAAGAAATCCCAGTCCCTCAGGGTCACATGCTCCAGTGATCTAAACCTTGTCATCACAATAAAAAAACAGGTTCCTTACCCAGAGACTCCCCAGATTCTGGAATAGACTACCCATACATGTCAAGCAGAGTGCCTCTTTGGCCCTCTTCAAAAGGAACCTTGACAATTGGATGGGAGAAAGGAAATTCACCCTGGGGATCACGTCAGTCGCCCTGCTAGACAGGGGTCCAGGAAAGTAAATAGTGTGGGAAGAAATAGCCAGGGAATTGTTATAGATAGGCTTGCATAGGCCCTAGGGCTGATAGCCTAGTACCAGCCTATGAACCTATAAATGTATAAGATTAGTCACACAGTAAACAACGTACTCAGCTAAGACATAATAAGCAAACTTAATACCAAGACACCAACTACCCAAGAGTGGCATTACTATATAAGTCACAGCTACATCCAACAGACTGCCCTCATTTAAAAAAATACCTTGTCATAGGCAAGTGTGCTCTTTTTTGGTTGACACACATCCTGCAAAAAGCTTACAATGGGATGGCAACCACAGCCTCAGCTCCTTCAATAGATCCATAAATGTGATCTTGGGGCTAGACCTACCATGTTTAAATATCCTGTGCATCTTATGCAGTTCCCCCAGACAGCTTACTCTATCTAAATTGCTTTGTAGTGCTTTCCATCCATATCCCATTTGGCAAAGTGGGAAAGGGGTCTTACTAGTTGAGATGTGGTTAAGTCCATGCCGACACAGCTATCTGCATCACTCACATGTTTACAGACCATGAGAAAACCACTGAGTAGTGGTTCTTCCAGTATGAGCTTTTACTGTCAGAGCATTGCATATGTACTTGCATGACTCATGAGAACAACTGTGTAACAGTATTCCACATCCTGCCTAAAGCTAGGCAATACCAGAACAGCTGCTTCATGTCCATTATAGAAGCTTCTAACTCAGATACACTACACTAACCAGCAGCCCTGAAACCATTGCTGATACTGTCAGTGGGGCTGAATAACACCCATGGGCAAACAGCAGTGTCCTTTTGCAAAAGTACACATGAAGTCTAAAGTTTGGCCAGTGCTACAGAAAGGATCTGGGTGACATCTCCTTACTGCCCCCACCATCACTAAATAGCCTTACCTTCTCTTTTAAGCAATGAGTATAGTTGTTTAGCCCTAACCTTGTCATCCTGACTCAAGTCCAGTCATTTTTGTACTAAGGAATTTACTATACAAACTGCTCCTATTTTCAGTTTTGGGTCCATAGAAAATTTGAATATCACACAGCTCAGTAATAAGAACTGCCCATAGGTTTCATCAAGGGCTCTGAAGGAGGGTATCAGTTTTGTCCATGTTGATTTCCCCTACACCTGAAAGATAAAGGCCACCTTGGCACGTTTATCTCTTCCACTAAACTTATTGACTGTTTGTTTTTAAAGCAGAGTGGTCCCAGAGTAGGGTGAAGGAACCCCAGACTTCTGCTAGTAGAGCCATTATGTTGAGATCTTTAAGTGCTGCCTTTTTGCAGTGGATGACATGCCATTTTCTAAGGCCTTGGGCCAAGGAGAATGGTAGACATTCGGTCATGCCTCAAGCTTAGTTTGCAATGGTGTGCGAGCATGACCTACATTCAAAAAGTGTTAAAAGAAAGAAAGCTGCAGCACATTCACCCATGTTTGGGCCATCCCCATTTCAAACAGAACCTCTAGTGGACAAGATCGCAAAGTAGACCCTTGTCTTCCTACCAATGAACTGGGATACAAAAAAATCAAAGTTTTATATCAAGTTATAACTAGATGCATGGAAATGTGACCTTCTATATAACAATCAATGGTCTAAATCATGTTGAGTGTTGTGATTCTTCCCAATGGGATTAACTATAACAGTGCCAGATGTTACACTAGAAAAAAAGATGGACACTGGAAATTCATATCAAGTATTTTAGTTGGACTGCTATGTACAAGCATGTCTAAATAGCTAGGGTAAGGTTTATGCCAGTTAAAACATAACAAGGGTCATCTGATCACAGACTGTCAAAAGGGGAAATTAAGTGCAATGTGTTCAGTTTTCCAGTGATAACATGAAGCCCAAGGAGGTAAACAATGCAAGTTATATAATATTATCTGTGTCCAAAGGTTCCAGGCCAGCAGCAGCTGTCATCTGCATATAGTAATGTCCTCATTTGTATACCATGACTGACATAGCCCCAGATTTGCAAATTCAGTTCTAAAACTGTATCCAAGAGTTCAATGGCTAACAAGAATAAATAGTGAAGAGAGATAGAGATGAGGGACAGAGACAGAGAACACATCTCTACTGGATACAGTTGGAAAGATCAAAGGAAGTGTAGAAAGAGTGTAGTTGTTAAGAACCTTAGGCTTGGGTTGAGGGTTCAGAGCACAGACTGCCTCAATGAATCAACAGGGAATGGAGAAGGACTCCATGACACTTCATAGATAGCCTCAGCTGATGGAGTTAAATATATTTTTCAAGTTGAGAAAGATTACCACAGTTAGATCGAAACTAACTATTTCCTGCATCATGGTGAGCAAAGGCTTGAGATGATGCTATCTTAGGGAAGGCCTATGAGGAGAGGAAGAAGGGACTGGAGACATAGGGTCAGAATCTTGTTATTTCTTAAAATTCCATCTGTTTCTGCAGGTTTAAGCAACACAGGTATAATGGACATAACTGCAACAGGGTGAAAAAGCTCCCCCTTTTGGACCACCATGAGCAAAAGTGTTATTGCTAGAGCCATATGAACTTCTAACATTTGGAAGAATTCCATCTTCAGGCCACCAAGCCCAGGGGTCTTCTGGAGGATATCCTACTAACTGTGTTACAGACATTTCTAGCACAGATTGCATTAACCAGCTTGGGCGCTGCTCTTTTCTCCATCTGTAGAAGATTGGCCCTATCCATGAAACAATGAAGTGCTGACACCCTCACCTCTGAAAGGGTCCTATCGTCGTAGTACAGAAACGCATAAACATGAGCAAATGTTTCCTTAATATCCTTGGGTACAGAACCATCCCACCCCAGTGATGATTTGTTGCAACAATTTTTATTTTAATCAGTGACTCAGAAACCACTCAGGTGGGTTCCTTATAGCCCCTAAGCAGCTGCACGCCCTATTAATGCAGTTGCTTTTCTTCATAATGCATGGTGCTTAAATCCTCTGAGCTACACTATACTAACAAACAGCTGCCTTTTCTTTAAAATGTTTAGCCCTACAAAGTTCCTGCAGTTTAGCCATGCCAGCTTGCAGTACACTGGGATGAGTTGTTTCAGTTTAGCAGAGTTGACAGCCATGTTATAATTCTCTCCAAAAAGATGCTGTTGTTCCCTATGACTCAGATCTTGGATGGCTGCAAGCAACTAATAAAAATGTAAGGCAGAATTAATGCTTAGATGAATAAAATCTAACTGATAGGGGTGCTTATCCTGGTTAACAGACACCTGTCTCCTCTCTCTATATGAGCTAAAGGGTGAGTTTCTACAGTAACCACTAAAACCTGTTAAAAGCTCCATGGTACACACTAATTAGCAATATGAATGTACAAGTCAACACTACCACAAGGGTATTACCACTAACTCACATATAAGTGCAGGTGAAAAAAAAAGCTGTGAGATAGCTTAATCAGTCATCCACACTGCCCTTCCTCATTTAGTTATATGTAAGCCCATATAATGCTGAACTTCCTTGGCATTAACTACCTTTGGCTAAACAGGGGATTGCCCTTCACTAGTTCCCCTAGTTGGGACTATTGTCCACTTCAGATGCATTGTCTTCTAATGGCAGGGGATCATAAAGATTCTGCAGCAAAATATCTGACCCAAACAGCTGGGAGTATGGTGACTTAGGTTTCCTGGGTAGTGAATCTGGGTATGTCATATGTTGTCTCAAATTGTTTCCAATGTTTGTATTTAGCAAGTCAGGGAAATCAGAGGCAGCTGGCACTACAGGAAACTTAACCAGCTGCATAATGTGCTTGGAGTGTTGCACAGCAAACAGGTGAGAATTAGTTACTGCAGGAAATATAGAAGCTTCCTTGTCTACCATTTCTATAAGTAAAAGAAATTATAAAGCCTATAGACACCTTAAAGGTAGAAAAGAAGTGCCCATAGTTTTGCCACTTGATTCTAACATTTGCTGGGAATTTCATAATACTTGGCATGCTGTTTTTAAACATAGTTTTCTCCCTTCTGCAAAGCTATGCCATCTCTGCACCACATCGAGGATGAGCCAGTGGAGTTTCACAGATGAAAGAGCTGAGACTTCTCAGTGCATTTTAACAGACATTCCTTGTCAACATATATCAGGTCCTGAAAAATAACTTCATAGGGTTTACATCCAGTGTAGCCAGGTAAACTGTCTTTCCAACACACTCTGTCAATGATGACTGTTTTGTCCATCCCCACCTTCAAAACCCAAGACAAGTGCTGCTCAAAAAATGTTGCCATATCTTCACCTTCTGGGACTTCTTTCAATTCTATCAACCATTAATATTATGCCAGATATGGTCCTTAGAATCTTCCAATCTGTTATAAATGTTAGCTAAACCATCTTGATGATTGCTAGACACTGTCTTGCATTCTTGTATATGGATGGATTGGAAGTTAAGTTGCCATCTTGATAAAAGTTTTTTTAGCAGTACAAGACATGATGGTAGGTTGGTGGGTGTTTTGGGCCCGTTTACTTTCTGCTGTGTTCTTTAATATTGGAGACCAATGCTCTTACCCAGTTTAGCTTTACTCCATGGTCCATAGATTGCATTCCCTTATATAAGTAGTACAAAAAATTCAGGCCAGAACAGTTAAAGAAAGAATCAGCAACATATAAATAAAGAGTGCCGCGACTACCTACTCATTCCATGCTGAAGGGAGCAGCCCTGCAAGTCTGCTGCTCTCAAATGGATTCAAACTCATTGTTTCCATCTGCTCCTTGCTTGTTTACCTGAAGCATTGAGGATGCGCATGCTCTATGTAGCAATGGCTTTAGTATGTCTCTGCTGTATATGATTTATAACCAGAATGGCGTAGTTTCTGCACTTTACAAGAAACCAATGTCTTCCTCATATGTACTGCTACTGCACTTGTCTTCCTGCTTTACTTTAAATAGTCAGAATATTAAATAATGGCCACTTGTGCCACCACTTATGTTATAAATGTACAAGTAACTAAAACAATCTACAACATTCACATAGGTAATTGTCGATCAGTTCTTCTTGGCCAGCCAATTCCTAATGATTCCTTCTGGTGTTAAAATCTGCTTCCTCTTTACATTACTTTAACGCACTGCTATTTCTTTTTGACCACATTTGAAAACATAATGAGTTTCCTTAGAAAACAACTTTTTCTGACCATGACATTAATCTTCCCCATGTTGCAAAAGCTGCAGTTTCCACAGTCAGACAAACAAATTTCTGAGAATGTGAGTCATAAAAGTTGGTATAATTAATTAAAATCATTTTCTGAGGTGGCAGCTGCTTGGCAATCATTTCTAACTTTGATTTTGAATTTTGATTGTAAGATGTTGTTCTACTATTCACTGGGGAAAGGAACCTGTCATTTTCAGAATGACATTATTATGTTCTCTGTAATATTATTGTCAAACATGTCCATGACACACATCTTGCCAGACTGAGACTAAAATCACAGCTCCAAAGTGTTTTGATGGAAAGAAGCCTATCCCAAAAGCGAACAAATATCAGCAGTAATCTAGACATGTTAATCTAGACATGTGTCATAATGTATGGAGGCACAAACAGTCTATGTAGTATCCTTTTTACTCTGTCATTCATTAAATGTGTATTTGATTTTAAACAAAGAAATTATAATGGGATACCACAATTAAAGTAACAGATAGATGGAGTATTCAGTGATACACAAAATGGGACCTAACCTCAGCAACAGACCAAGGACTCATAAGCCTTCCTCTATAATATTTGTACTGGCTTGTGCCAGGCTCATCCACTAAAAACCGTAGATGTTCAAGCCTACAACTCTGGGATATTCAAGTCTGAATCTTAAGGGTGTTGACTGTATGACAAGCTGCAGTGAAAGGATTCAGGTAGCAAACTGCCTACTTGATCACTGAATGACTAATTGGAAAGCTTCCTTATGGGGTGTCAATGGCAGCCATCTTTTTG
>NC_056732.1:109530825-109638325 GCF_019279795.1 Protopterus annectens | reverse complement strand
CGCGCGCACACACACACACACACACACACACACACACACACACACACACACACACTAAACCCAAGCATATCCTGTTTAGTAACCTTGCTTAAGACTGCAGACACATTCCTGTTATCAAAAATGAAGCACAAGCTAAGTTTAAATGACTCTATGTAGTTTAAACCTTTCTCTTTAATGTACTTAAGTGAACATTCCATGATGGAGTTATAGCTTGGCATTCCTTCAACAAAGAGTAGTGCTATTATGATATCTGTTGTAAAGCATTGAGAATATTATCATTAAATGTATGTCTCAACTTCTCAAATGAAGTTTTGATAATTTTCACCATGTTGACTCAAAACTTTTCAACAAACACCAAAAGAGTACAGGAACTAGCTAAAACAATCATTATGCACAAGATCCTGACTAAACTATATCTACATCCTGAACGGTGCTTTAGAGCAGGTGATTTAAATTAGGCCCTGTCTGAAAAAACCTTTCATGCAATTCTACAAGATACAGACACTTAAACAGGGTCAGATATATATAATAAGTCTACAAACATAATTTTTTACTACCGAAAACAATACTTTTATCAACCATGTCAACAATGCTTGCATTGATCAGGCAAATGAGGGGGTAAAACACCCTTAGGCATAAGTACTCCTTTTTTACTCCTACTATGTCTCTCCATTCCATCAGACTTTCTGACATACCTTATGCACTACAGTCTGAGTTACATCCAGTGCCATACTGCATTTCAGTTTCACCCAAGTTAATCCAAATATATAACCGCTTTTTGAGCAAAACCCTGAGCAAAATATTGGTTTCCCTATGTTGATGTCACCATAAGTTCAGTGAATTTTACTCTCTGTGATGTCATCATAGTGATAGTGGGGTGAGTGTTGACAGATTTCTACAGACATATCAAAGTGTGTGCATGATGTCATGTCCATTAAAGTCTTTGGATGCACCCTCCCCCATACCCACTATCAATACTTTTTTGATACTAATCAACTGAATCATTTGGTGTATTCTTATTACAAAGTTTATGATGCTTTTTTATTAAGAAACCACCAGCATAGTTTAGCTATTATAGGCTTGAAAATGCATTTTGCCACTTAAACATAGATATAAATTACAATGGAACAAAATAAGATCCTGGAGTCTGTTACAGACACCTCTTGTGGCTATACAAAAGGCATTGGGTTTTCCTTAGGTGTCAAAAATTTGCTTTGAACCTCTGTGTAAGAAAAGTAACAAAACAAGTTTAATAGTCACATAGAAAACCTCACAGTCAAACACATCCAAAAAAGACTCTGATAAACCACAAAATTTACTGTGTAATACCTTAAATCTCCAATGAAGGAGGGCCATAGGAAATATCCAAATTACCTCTTCAGTTATATGGTTCCTTAATTTCTACATATTTTTTTTTTTTTTTTTTTTTTACATTTTGTGGTTATTGAAAAATTCACGCCAATACAGCCAAACCCCAACTAAAAATACAGCATAAGTGAACACACAGCTTTTTTCAGCAAAGCCACATGACCATAACATTAGGGCAACTGCAAAGTTTCCCAAATAAGTAACAAAACAACAAGTAAAAAGGCCACATAGAAAAATCTTATAGGCAAAAGCATCCAAAAAGGCCCTGAAAAGAATGTTTCCATAACATGTACAGGCTTGAAATAACCATAACTTTTGAATAACACATTCTTTTCCTACTGATTTGTAGTGAAATATACATATTCACTGGCTGCTTTGGTGGTCTGTAGGATGACATTGGTCATCAAGAGGAGGAGGAGAAGTGTGAAAGCAGTGCCAAGGATTAAATGGTGGAAGTTAAAAAAGGGTGATTGTGAGGTGGAGTTCAGGGAAGAGTTAAGGCAGGCACTGGGAGGCAGTGAAGAGTTACCGAATAGCTGGGCAACTACAGCAGAGCTAGTAAGGGATACTGCTAGAAAGGTGCTTGGTGTGACATCTGGACAGAGGGAGGAGGACAAGGAGACCTGGTGGTGGAATGAGGAAGTACAGGAGAGTATACAGAGGAAGAGGCTGGCGAAGAAGAACTGGGATTGCCAAAGAGATGAAGAAAGTAGACATGAATATAAGGAGATGAGACATATGGCAAAGAGAGAGGTGGCGAAGGCTAAGGATAAGGCATATAGAGAGTTGTATGAGAGACTGGACACTAAAGAGGGAGAAAATGACCTGTACTGATTGGCTAGACAGAGGGACAGAGCTAATAAAGATGTGCAGCAGGTAAGGGTGATAAAGGATAGTGAGGGAAACCTACTCACAAGTGAGGAGAGTGTGTTGAATAGATGGAAAGAGTACTATGAAGGGCTGATGAATGAAAAGAATGAGAGAGAGAGAAGGTTGGATGATGTGGGGATAGTGAATCAGGAAGTAAAACATATTAGCAAGGAGGAAGTAAGGTCAGCTATGAAGAGGATGAAGAATAGAAAGGCTGTTGGCCCAGATGACATACCACTGGAAGCATGGAGGTGCTTAGGTGAAATGGCAGTGGAATTTTTAACCAGATTGTTTAATGAAATTTTGGAAAGTCAGAGGATGCCTGAGGAGTGGAGAAAAAGTGTTTTGGTACCTATCTTTAAGAATAAGGGTGATGTGCAGAGCTGCAGTAACTACAGAGAGATAAAATTGATCAGTCACAGCTTGAAGTTATGGGAAAGAGTAGTGGAAGCTAGGTTAAGAAGGGAGGTGATGATTAGTGATCAGCAGTATGGTTTCATGCCAGGAAAGAGCACTACAGATGCAATATTTGCTCTGAGAGTGTTATTGGAGAAATACAGAGAAGGTCAGAAGGAGTTGCATTGTGTCTTGTGGACTTAGAGAAAGCATATGACAGGGTGCCTATAGAGGAGTTGTGGTATTGTATGAGGAAGTCGGGAATGGCAGAGAAGTATGTAAGAGTGGTACAGGATATGTACAAGGGTAGTGTGACAATGGTGAGGACTGTGGTGGGAGTGACAGATACGTTTAAGGTGGAGGTGGGATTACATCAAGGATCAGCTTTGAGCCCTTTCTTATTTGCAGTAGTGATGGACAGGTTGACAGATGAGCTCAGACAGGAGGCCCCGTGGACTATGATGTTTGCAGATGACATTGTGATATGTAGTGATAGCAGGGACCAGGTTGTGGAGACCCTGGAGAGGTGGAGATATGCTTTAGAGAGGAGAGGAATGAAGGTCAGCAGGGCTAAAACAGAATATATGTGTGTAAATGTGAGGGAGGGTAGAGGAATGGTGAGGATGCAGGGAGTAGAGTTGGTAAAGGTGGATGAGTTTAAGTACTTGGGATCAACAGTTCAGAGTAATGGTGAGTGTGGAAGAGAGTTGAAGAAGAGAGTACAGGCAGGTTGGAGAAGAGTGTCAGGAGTGATTTGTGACAGACGGGTACCAGTAAGAGTGAAAGGGAAGGTCTACAAGAGGGTAGTGAGTCCAGCTATGTTATATGGGTTGGAGATGGTGGCATTGACGAAAAGGCAGGGGTCAGAGCTGGATGTGGCAGAGTTAAAGATGTTACGATTTGCACTGGGTGTGACTAGGATGGACAGGATTAGGAATCAGTATATTAGAGGGTCAGCTCAAGTTGGACAGTTTGGAGACAAAGCAAGAGAGGCGAGATTGCATTGGTTTGGACATGTGCTGAGGAGGGATGCTGGGTATATTGGGAAAAGGATGCTAAGGATGGAGCTGCCAGGTAAGAGGAAAAGAGGAAGGCCTAAGATAAAGTTTATGGATGTGGTGAGAGAGGACATGCAGGTGGTTGGTGTGAAAGAGCATGATGCAGAGGACAGGAAGAAATGGAAACAGAAGATCCACTGTGGTGACCCCTAACGGGAACAGCCGAAAGAAAATGATAATGACTGGCTGTTATTCTTTTGCACTTAGCCCAGCCCCACAAAATAATACCCAACACTTAAAGTTTTTATTGTCAATATTTTCAGATGTGCTGGGACCTCCACTGAAACAGGCCTAGAATTACCAGGGAGTTTGGCCTCATCATTTAAGAAACAATGAATTAGAATAATCTCCTCAATTTCACAACCTTATAAGAATGAGTAATACTGTCATTTGTAAAGCATAACATGAACTGTACAACGCACTCTGCAATGATGTACTAAATACAAGATTATCAGCAGAGAGGAAAGACTGCAATCTGAATAATCAGGCTCATCTCTAAAAGTTACAAGGCAGATAAATGCAAGGCTTCTTTACCAATTGAGCTTGTCTCAGTGTGACACTTCTCTTAAATTACTTTTTTAGCTCCATTTACATGGAAAAATAGTTATCTGATTCAGGATCAAATACTGAGGGGAAAAAAGGATAGATGAGAATGGTATTACACAATCAAAATAGTTTGGGTGATTTCATACTAAAACAAAGGGAATTGTGTTGCATTTGGCCAATATTTCAAATGAATATGGCTTCACCAACCTTTGTTGGCCCTGAACTAGCCAAGAGAGTAGATAGTGAAGAAGACTAAGTCAGTCAGTCTGATGAACACTAATGCCTCACATATAATATTTGGCTCTTAGTGAGGAAAAGCATGGTTAATATGATTATTTACTACCTATTCAACCAGCATGAAATGTGAAATGGCACTATACCTGATATTAACATGTTACCGCTGCAAGATTGCTAACAGAAAGAAATTAGAATTAACAAAAACAAATCATTATCTGTGCAACTACTGACCCATTAAGTGTAAGAGAGTGCACAGAATTTGAACAAGTTAACACTGTACTGTTGCAGAGTGTACAGAATTTGAACAAGATAACACTCTATTGTTGCAGAGTGTACAGAATTTAAGCAAGTTAACACTCTATCATTGCAGAGTGTACAGAATTTGAACAAGTTAATACTGTACTGTTGCAGAGTGTATAGTATTTGAACAAGTTAACACTCTACTGTTGCAGAGTGTACAGAATTTGAACAAGTTAACACTATTGTTGCAGAGTGTACAGAATTTAAGCAAGTTAACATTATACTGTTGCAGCAATCTGGAATTAAAATCTCTCTGGTATAGTAAACAACTACATACATACTTTATGCAAAACAAGCACGACATAAAAATAGAATCAGCAGGATGGTGACACTCTCGCTTCTTAGTTTAACGTCCTTCATCTGTTTGTTCACTTGTGTTTCTTCATCAATACACTACAATTCAGTGTGAAAATCAGTGCAATACAGCTGGTTTTGGTACTAGCATTTTATGACCTCATAAGTTAGGCTGCTAGCTATATTTTCTCTAGCTAACTAACTAGCTATGTTCTGTACTATGCGATACCATTAATATTAAGGGTGCAACCAGTGCTATCAGCTTTTTGGTATTTCCAGCCTTACTAGCTGTGATTTATCTAACTAGTCAGACATGCTTTATGACAATAAGTTCTACTGGCTTTCCTGGCCAATACTCTAGTCATACTAGCAGATGATTGATTTACCAGACTGACCAATACTCCATCCATATTACCTGATGATCCATTTACCAGACTGACCAATACTCCAGCCATACTACCTGATGATCCATTTAATAGACTGAGAATTACTCCATCCATACTAACTGATGATCCATTTACCAGCCTGACCAATACTCCATCCATACTACCTAATGATCCATTTAGTAGACTGACCAATACTACATCCATACTGTCAGATGATCTATTTACGAAATTGACCAATACTCCATCCCTACTATCTGATGGCCCATTACCAGACTGACCAATTCACTATCCATGTTACCTGATGATCCATTTACCAGACTGACCAATGCTCCATCCGTACTACCTGATGATTTATTACCAGACTGAACAATACTTTATCCATTGTACCTGATGATCCATTAACCAGACTGACTGATACTTCATCCATACTTCTTGATTTTCCATTTACCAAACTGACCAATACCCCATCCATACTATCTGATGGTCCATTTAATAGACTGACCAATACTCCATCCATACTACCTGATGATCCGTTTACCAGATTGCCTAATACTCCATCCATATTACCTGATAATCCATTTACTAGACTGACCAATACTCCATCCATACTGTCAGATGATCTATTTACCAGATTGACCAATACTCCATCCATACTACCTGAAGATCCATTTACCAGACTGCATAATACTCCATCCATATTACCTGATGATCCATTTACCAGACTGACCAATACTCCATCCATACTATCTGATGGTCTGTTTTCCAGATTGACTAATACTTCATCCATACTATATGATGGTCCATTACCAGACTGACCAGTGCTCTCCATCCATGCTACCTGAAGATCCATTTACCAGACTGCCTAATACTCCATCCATACTACCTGATGATCCATTTACCAGACTGACCAATACTCCACCCATACTATCTGATGGTCCATTTACCAGACTGTTGTGGTACAGTGTTTATTTTCAGTGCTGATCTGCTCTCTGAGACATTTGCTGCTTAAAGAGGCCATACTGCCATTAAATAGAATAAATGACTTACACTGTGGAGTGATTTAGTTTTGAACATTGCCACTGGGGATACTGTCACCAAAATGGGGGCTCTATTTTACCAGTACTTGCTTGGAGGTGAATTTTCCTCCTGGCAGTATGTGCTGTGTCTGTTTGGAAACAAACTGACAAATTGTTGATTTGGTTTGTGCAGGCCTCTGGGGGAAGGATTGTCATTAGTGTATCAGTCCTTAAGCTTGCAGTACCTCTAGTGGGTTTACTTGTATGCAGTGCCCCTCTCTGCAGTTGATCATTCACTGCTATTGGATATGATAAAGCTGACCACCAGGTGAATGCATTCTGGTGTGGTTATGCTGCAAAACTGCTGTTTTCAGGTGCCATTGTTTTACTATTGTAACATCTTGTTACTATAGAACATTGTGCTTACTTTACTTGGCATTGTGACTTCACTGAAGAAGTATTTTCTAACTCTTATGCAAGGAGGAATTCTCTTATTTATTACTTAGCCTGTCTTTGCTACATTTTGGTTATTACACATCCAGTTTTGGTCACCTTGTCTATTATTTCAAGAAGTCCACTTCTCTGCTGTCTTCTTTCATTCAAATGCTTGATTGTCCTAAGCCCTGAGGGTCAATCACTTGAGGAAGTTTAGATATTACCATTTTTCTATAGTAGTGTCCCCTATGCTGGCTGGATGCTATATTGCTATATCCTTATTACCGTTGCTTGTTTAGTTTTTTTTCCCTTTTAACTTTTCTCTCACAGGTTGGACATTACAGCTTTTAGGTTTCCTGTGGAAAATTAAATTTCATCCCAGTGAGCTTATCCACCCAATTTATATGTTAATTCTTTATTGTTTTTTTTTTTTTTTAGTTTTTATTTTTTTTTAGTTTTGCAACATTTTGTTTTATATGACTCACACTGCCACTTTTTTTTCTTCTTCTTGTGTGCCACACTATAACAACTTGTTTGGCATTTTATTTCAACTTTTACTGACTTTTGTAGGGTTAGACTTCAACTTTTCAGAATTTTAAATTCACTATTTTTTTCATACAAAGTTAATGATTTTAAGTCTTAAACTCTTTCTAATCTTCCACATTGTCTGCAGATTCATTTTATAATGGACATTTGTTTCCCTTTGTATTAGCTTTTGCAAATTGCATTTTTATTTGACTTAGTCTGTTTTTATTATAGCTCATATGTTTTCTAGTGTTATTGCATGATTGTGTAAGTTTATATATTTTTGTCTGTTTTCATAATTCATGTTTTCAAAGGTGATTCAGCCATATAGATCACATTTTTTCCTTCTCTGTGATGTGTGCTGTGTCTTTTTTTACCCAGCCCTCCATTGCTACCTTATGGGTTTCTAGATCATAGAGACCAGCTATTGTCCCTATGCCCCTTTTTTTCAAATTGAAGTTGCTTAGGCCCATCAAAAGAACTTTTCAGAAGCTGGGTGTCTCAGAGAAGCACAGAGAAGACAGCACACACGCAGCAAGAGTTGGGTGTGCCAGAGTACTGGTAGTCTACTGATAGCACAGACAGCAGGAGTTGGGTGTGCCAGAGTACTGATACTCTACTGACAGCACACACAGCAGGAAATAGGTGTGCCAGAGTACTGATATTCTACTGAAAGCAGACACAGCAGGAGTTGGATGTGCCAAACTACTGAGACTCTACTGATTGCAGGAGTTGGCTATGCCAGAGCACTGATACTCCATGACAGCACACACACACACACACACACACACACACACACACACACACACACACACACACACACACACACACACACACACACACACACTCAGCAGGAATTGGATGTGCTTGAGTACTGATATTCTACTGATAGCAGACACAGCAGGAGCTGGGTGTACCAGAGTACTGGTACTGTACTGACAGCACACGCAGCAGGAAACAGGTGTGCCATAGTACTGATACTCTACTGACAGCACACACAACTGGAGCCAGCTGTTTCACAGTACTGACATTCTACTAACAGTACACACAGCAGGAGTTGGGTGTGCCACAGTACTGATACTCAGCTTATACCGATTCACTTTGGAACCCGTAACAGTGTGAAATTATATATGGCTGGAACAACATCAGGGCTGCATGTGGTACCCACAATAAACTGTAAAAGACAGATAGGTGGCACCAATGTTTTTGTACCCAAACATTGTACTTTAATTCCATATTTATCCTGCTCATTTACTTCAATGACCTAACGTCCTGAAACAAGGCATTCTGTCTGACCTGCAATGCAAGAAAGACCTCACATTTATCATCAAGACCTGGGTAGAGAGGAATCTTGGCCCATTATTGGCTGCCTTGATATCTCTCAGATGTACAGCACCTGATTGGTAGTAGAGCTGCTATTATTTACTGGTCACCCATTGATTTTTAAATAGATCAAGAAGAACATTTCAAAGTAATTTCAGTATGTCATGGGTACAGCCCATGGATACATCCTCATCTACTAAATAGACAGTAGTGTGAGGACATTCCTGCAGATGTTTTTTTACTACATCTTCTCATCTGTATTGCCATTCCCTGATGGCTGATTATTTTTTTTTCACTTTAAAGTGCTCAGATGTAATAGAAACACTGGATACAGAGCTTCAACAATTAAATACTTGCAGCTGCAATCGGGCATTAATGCATAGTACATGTCCCCAGTTATTTGACAACTCACTGTTTTCATTACTTCTAAGTAAAGAAGGAAGGAAGTGAGCTTTCCTCAGCGTTTGCCACTGTTTTGTTGATCACTACTGTCGTGCTGCATTTCAGTGGTTATTCTGACATTTTTACTTTTTATGACACATTTTTACTTTTTATGACATATGCATATGCAGAAATACAGTTTAGGGTAGCTAGTCAACCAGCATGTTTTGGGAGATGGGAGAAACCTGGACAAAAAACACGTGTAAGTAAAACATATGAACTCCACAGAAAAAATAACTGTGGTTCAGGCATGAAACTGGACCCTGAAAATGTGATGTGAAAACAATAGGTGTTTTGAAAACTACAGGTATTGCCATGGGGTCTAGGGTTGCACCTAGTTTCGCTAATTTGGTTATGGCCATGTGGGAGATTAAGTTTTTATACTCACATCCATTTTCAAAACACCTATTATTTTATAAGAGATACATAGATGATTTATTTGTTTTATGGGACGATGATATTAGTTCCTTTGAAGCATTTGTAGACCATTTGAATCATTCCACTGATTTTTTAAAATTCACTACAGGACATTTTGGAGATTCGATAGATTTTTTGGATATACATCTAAGCTTAAGTGATGATGGCACAGTTTTTGAGAGTAACATCTTTAGGAAATCAAGTTTCACCAACCAATATTTACACTTTGATAGTCTGCATCCACAGTTTATGAAGCAAGGAGTAGTGAAGGGACAGTTCATTAGATTAAGTCAGTTAACAAGTAAGGACGAGACTTTTATGAAAGAAGCTTACAAGTTAAGTGGCTTTTTTATGGACAGAGGTTACAACGAAGTATGGCTTAACAACATTCTTAAGGAAGTCTATTCTTTAAGGAAAAATAAAGCTAGTCCTATATTACATCAAGTTTCTGACTTAACTTTGGGCTGTAAATCTAACAAAGGAATGGTAATTTTTAATTTAGCCTTTCCAATTCCTACTACTAATGAGATGGCAATTAAAAACATTATTGCCGAAAACTGGAAAGTTATTTTAGGTAATAATGATTTAAGCACTGTTGTTGGAAGGACTCCTGTGTTCACATATAAAAAGACTGAATTTAAAAATGTTGTTAGAAAACTATAATTTGGGTGTTACTGAACGTGATAATAGTTTAGTGTATGGTACATTTCCGTGCAAATGTTGTAAACAGTGCAGATATATTTCAGGTAGTAGTACAGTATTCTTTAAACATCTTAAGCGAGGTTTTCATATAAAAGGGCATTTCACTTGTAAGACAAAAAATGTTGTCTATGTTGCCTTATGTAATTCATGTGAACAATTTTACATAGGAAAAACCATTACGATGTTAAATAAAAGAATTTATGAACACACATTAGCCATCAAAAACAAAGATTTATCGAACGCTTTAGATAAACATGCTATAATTTGTCCTGATTTTAAGAAATTTACATTTTCTGTCTTAGAAAAAGTTAGTGATGATTTGTTTTCTGGAAATTATAAAATTAAGTTAGAGTGTGAAGAAACCCTATGGCAGGTTATACTTAATGCAGTTGAGTTCCCTGGTTTGAACGATGCTATCAATATAAAATGTTTTTTACAGGCACAAAGATTATAAACATTATAAATGTCACAAATTTATAAATTAATATTTTTTAGTCTTCTAGATATACATTTTATGGATATCTTTAGGTGTGATAGTATTCCACAATTAACTTTAAATAAGATAGAATGCATAAATAATTTTTTGATTGGTCACCGATGTTACATGTGACTATATGGAACAGTATTTAAACACTGGTAAAAGTGATACGTTATTTTCTGATGAAGTTCATGTTAATTAAAAGTGGACGAAACGTGTAATTTTTGACTGTGTTTATTTTCGGAGTCATTTCAGGTTTTTTGTTTTCTTTAAAACAGATACCCAAATACTAGATCTTTTTCATCAGATTTATTCGGAATTATGTGGCCTGAATAATCAACAAACTTCTTACGAAGAAATTACAGATTTTCTTAATAAGATTGCATTCCCTAAATTAAGAAAGAATCATAGAACTTCTAGATGCTCCTTTTGAACAAAAGGAAATAGTTGATGCCATAAGGAGACTGAAAAGGGATAAGGCTCCTCGTTTGGATGGATATACGTCAGAATTTTACAAGACCTTTAATCAGACTTTATCATCAATCCTACTGAAAGTATATAATCACATTAAAGTACACAGAATATCTGATTGTCATTTAAACAATTCCAAAAAATTTTCTCCTGAACCTGATTGACTTCTTCGAATCAGTCTCCAGAGCCATGGACAAGGGTAAGGTGATCCACACAGCCTATCTAGACCTTGCCAAGGCCTTTGACACCACCCCCCACTCTGGAATCATACATAAACTTACTAAACTGGGCATTAATCTCTATGTCACCCAATGAGTTGCTAACTGGCTTACTGATAGAACCCACACTGTAAAAGTAGCCAACTCCAAATCCAGCTCCAGACAAGTGACAAGTGGAGTACGTCAGGGTTCAGTCCTGGGACCGCTCTTGTTTGGCATCTACTTCTCTAAAGTACAGGCCAACACTAAAGGACTCTGGCTAACAAAGTTTGCAGATGACTGCAAACTGGGAGCCATTATTGAATCCCCAAATGATGTGGATACAAAAGGGCCTTACAGAAACAGATGCTTGGTGCCAGAGCCATGGGCTCAAGCTCAATGCCAAGAAATGTATAGTTATCCCCTTTGGGAAAAAACATGTACCCGTGAATTACCATATAGTTGGCAGTATATTAAACACTGAAAGTGTGATAAGAGACTTATGGACACAGGTGGACAGTGGTCTCACCTTCGATAACCACATCGCCACAACAGTCAGGAAATCCTTCTATGTGGCACACCTCATCACTAAGGGCTTTTCATCCAGAAAAAAGGAGGTCATTGCCCCACTGTACTCATCCCTCATTAGACCCATTATAAAATACAATGCCCTGTTTAGTATGTACCTCTCAAGACATCTGCAACAACTGGAAAGGCCACAGAAATACCTCACTAAAAGAATCACAGGCCTAAAGCAGATGCCCTATGCTGACCGCCTTATAAAACTCCAGCTATACTCTGTCGCATATCATCTACTCAGAGGTGATCTCTGCTTAACATACAAGGCCATGTCAAACCCAGAGCTGTTGGACATGCTACACTTAAAGAAATCCCAATCCCTCAGTGCCACACGCTCCAGGGATCTAAACCTTGTCATCACAATAAACAAAACATGCTGGAGGGATAGGTTCCTGACCCAGAGACTCCCCAGACTCTAGAATAGACTGCCCATACATGTCAAGCAGAGTGCCTCTTTGGCCCTCTTCAAAAGGAACCTTGACAATTGGATGGGAGAAAGGAAATTCACCCTGGGGATCACGTCAGTCGTCCTGCTAGACAGGGGTCTAGGGAAGTAAATAGTGTGGGAAGAAATAGCCAGGGAATTGTTATGGCTAGGCTTGTATAGGCCCTAGGGCTGATAGCCTAGTGCCTACCTATGAACCTATGAACCTATATGTGCAAACAGAGTTATTCTAATCTCGAATTTTGTTCCAAAGGAAGATGCGTGGTGCCCTTTATGGGTAAAAATCTGGCATAATCATGTAAGAAGTAATAATTTCAACCCCAAAGCCCTACCCTTCTTAACTGTCAAAATCTTAAGTAGTTTTTCTATTAATAGCATTCTGAGGCAAAGAGTAAAGATTTTTGAAAGCTTAATAAAATATATGGAGTTATAAAGGGCCCTTCCCTTTTTACAACCAATTCATATGAACCCTAATATCAGATTAAACAATAAAATGATTAGTCTATCAAATTACGCTCTAATCAAAGATTACACCATATGGGATATACACAGACACAAGGAGAAATCACTACGTGAACTCAGGGATGAGCTAAAACCTGGACAGAAATACACTATTATCCTATATCAAATTAGGGAACTTTTAACAATGATAGTTGTGGATGAACCTAACATTGAAAGAGATATATCTAGTGTTACAGATGTCATAAAAAAACCTAACTAAGAAAAAAAGTATGCTATCAAAACCTATAAATTGCTGATGACCTCTAAACATCAAAATGTGCTACTATTTTCTAATTACTGGAATCAACATAACGGTGATCTCAGCAAGGACTAAAAGCTCAGAGCAGTAGAATCCACTATTAAGTTTTCCCCATTTAAAAAGCTAGTCTACACACAATCGATGATTAATAACAACACCTGTTTTACCCCTTGTATTTTAAATAAATTCAATCCTAATGTATCCCCATCATGTTCATGCTGCTCATTTCCCCAAGTGGACCTCTGGCACATCCTATGGTCATGCGATCACACATATAAACTCTGGTGTTCTCTCAAAGTTAGATTAGGAAAGATGGGATATTAAAAATCAACCCTATCATGGGAATTAGCGGTCTTACACATCACTGATCTTAGATTGCCCAAACTAAAATGTCATGTTCTAATCACCCTTTGTTTACTAATTAAATTCTATATAACCAAAAATTGGTTGGACCGCACCAAATTATCTTGGTGTGGTTTCAGGAACCTAGTGATAAAATACGTATCCTCACAAAAAAATCTATATAAACAACCCTAACAAACAGGGATATTATCAGACATTTTGGACCATGATTTTTGATATCATTCAGGGAGATTGTATAATTGTTTAATTATTAAACCTGATGTTTCAATTCATTTTGTGAGATTTGATATGTCCCCTCTTATGATTATTATTATTATCATTATTATTACTAACTCAGGCACCTAAGCTTATATCAGAATTACCTGGCTCCCTCTTCTAGAGTTTGCAGTAGCATTATATGTATATATTTGTATATAGTTTTTATAGTTTATGTTTATAAGAGGTATAATATGCTTAATTAATAATTTTGAAATGATGTCCATATTGTGCTTGATCTTTTCTTTCTTGTATTGTCATATTTTTATTGTTTGTTGCCTCTTATATACATTAATAAAAGACTATTAAAAAAACAAGTGATAGAATTTCTACCTTCTTTTCCTTAGAGGCAAGAAAGTCCCTAATCAGAAATATTCTTTTATCAAAATGTAAGTATGCCCCATCTGTTATTTTGTTGAACTTCTCATGAAACACCGATCTGCTGCATTTTACCCTAAATGAAATAAATAAGGTTACGTTTCTAGAAGACAACAAAAACTACCACTGCCAGCTAGTCCAAAAATAAAAGCTGATTTCCTGTGACAGGGAGAGTCACCTGATTATAGTCAATATTTTTTATTTAAATTAATTAATCAATAGTTATATCCTTCACTAGGCTCAAAACATATAGCAAAATATATGTCTTAAGAACAAAAAAGAAAAATACATCAACCCTTAGATGACCACAGATAAATAAAACTGTTAGAGAAAAAGAATCTCAATACTGGGGATAGAATGCTGGCATAATCTTCCAGTGAGCAGTAGTAGACACAGCTTTTCAAACCAAGGTAAGAAAGTATGATTGTTTTAGGAACACTGGATAAATTTGCATAATTTGCGTTAGTACACTACTGTTCACCTGCATGAAGTTAGCCTAATGTAGCCTGAACAAAATTCTGTAACTATGATTATATTCTTCTGTATTCTGTTCTATAAACATATGTGTGCATGAGTATGTGTGTGCATGGATGCACATGTGAGCATGTGCATGCATGAGAGTGTGTGTGTGTTTGTATTTGTGTGTGTGTGAGCGTGTGTATGTGTGCATGAGTGTGCACGCGCGTGTGTGTGTGTGTGTGTGTGTGTGTGTGTGTGCATGTGTGTGTGTGTGCATGTATTAGTATGTCCATGTGTATGTGTGCCTATGTCTGTGTGTGTGTGTGTTTGTGTGTGTGTGTGTGAGTGTGTGTGTGTGTGTGTGTGTATGTTATTATGTGTGTACATCTTGCAATGGAGAGTTGTCCTATCCAGGACTGATTTAAAGCTTTATGCTTTAAGACTGGTTGTTTCTTTGAAATGTCATAAACAGGATAAACTGAGCATCAGGGACTAAATGAATGCTTGATAATTCAGTCAGATTTCATGCCATCTGTTTCAGATGAATGTGTTTACATGGGAAGTCCAACTGGGTACAAGAACCCTTTTCAGCAGAGGCCAGGGAGAAAAGCATCGCATGCAGGTTTAAAATATATTTCAATGACAATACAGTAAGTTGAAAAATACTCATTCCAGAGAAGGTCTTACAAAAGTTAATTAATGAAAACTGCAATTGACAATAGACATGGTTTACAAAAATGTAGTAATTGAACAATTAGTAGCTTTTTGTAGTAACAGCCAAGGAAATTAAAGGATGTAACAAGAAGCAGGGAGTAAATGAGTAGTACTTAGGGGCTGAAGTTAAAAAACAAAATTAGATTGTAGATAAGAAGCAGAAAGGCTATGTGGAAAAAAATCAGGAGACAGCAGTATGCCTTAAAGAGCAGAGCTAGTGATTATAAATGAACAGTGATGGTAGAGGAAAACTAGGGAAGTAGAGGGAAAATAAGTACTGAGGTGCACTGAAACACTTCTAGGACAAAAACTAAGATAGCATAAAACGAATTGCTAGAGGTGAAAAGAGAGGAAAAAAGACATACAGAGGCACTATTCTGGAGAGTAGCATTGTCAGAGCCATGAAATTGTTAAGTGAGATTTTAGTTGTATTTTAAAGGACCTGAGGGACTGATTTTGTTTAAAAGAGAGTAGTATAGAGTTCCACATTCTAGAAACATAGTTGGAATTTAGGGAGCTTCCTGCAGAGTTGTTGGCTTTGGTTATTTGTAATAAAAGTTGATCTGAGGAGCTCAGAAATCTTAGTGGAGTCTATGGGGTATAAAACATGTATTAGGGCTGGGCAGTTTTGAGGTTTGCTGATCAGATTGTGAGTTTTAAGAAGCTGCAATATGTTAACTAATTTGGCAGTTCAAACTACTACAGCTGCTTGGTGACCATACACTGATGTGACCTGTGAGGAACATTAGCATTGAATTTGGCAATTTTGTTATAGCACTGTTTGTAGGTGAGTCGACTGTCAGTTGGTGAATATGGTACAGATTAAAGGAGTGTCAGCAGAAGTATGGCACAGGCAGTCTATTTTCAGGGAACATCAGGCTGCTGTGGTTTTCTTCTGACTATGGAGCCTAGTTTTTATGAGGATTCTTAACAATGTATTGAATGCAGTAGTCAAATTTGAAATTTTCTTTTATAAGGACTCCTAAGAATTTTGTGCTGATCAATTTCAATTTCATTTTTTGTATGGTCAAAGGAGGCTACACAGACAGTATGTTTTCGGCTGTCAAGTTGCTTGAGGGTGAAAAGAAGTAGCTTATATATATTTGTACTGAGGAATAGTTGAGCATTAGATAACCAGGGGCAGTATGTTTTTGGCTGTCAAGTTGCTTCTGGGTGAGAAGAAGTAGCTTATATTTATTTGGATTGAGCAATAGTTGAGCAATAGATAGACAGGTTTTTATTGAACAGAAGGAATTCTGAGTCCTGAGTCGTTTTTTGTAGGGTGTTAAAAGTCATGAGCAGAGCAAATAATTGTGGAGTCTTCTGCATATTGTTTGATGAAGGCACTTTTACTGGAAAAGGAAAGAGCATTGTTAAAAATATTGAAGAATATAGGACCAACTATGGATCTTATGACAAATCTGCAAATGCTGAGCTGAAAATATTAAATCAGGAATATTTTGATGTACTTCATTATGTAGTATCAATAAAGCTGAGAAAATTAAAATTACAAACTTACTCAATAAACCCAAAAAGATAACATAGGTTGGCTGTTAGATCCAATAAAAAATAAATACTAATCATATTAAAGAAATAATTTCCAAACAAGGTGATAAAAATAAAAAAAGAAAGTGATTGACTTAAAAGATATACTAGAATGCTTTAGGAAATATTATGAAGAAATTAATAACAAAGAGACAGACTTAGAAATCAACAACATAACCAATGACATTTTGAAAGACAATATAAGGTTTAAATTAACCAAAGAATAAAGATCCAAAATTGATAAGTCATTCTCTTTTAATGAGTTAAAAGATCAAATTAATAATCTTAAACCAAACAAAGCCCCTGGTCTTGATGGTATAATCCCAGAATTATATAAATTATTCACAGAGAATATTTTTAATGTCATATTAAAAGTTTTTGAACAAGTTAAACATATGTCAACAATCCCCCCTCGGGGAAATATTCCCTGATATCTCCTATATTGAAACCAAACAAAGATTAACTAACTTATGTTCTTCTTAGCATTCTATTTCATTATTAAATTTTTATTGTAAAATAATTATGTCTATTCTTGCAAAAAGATTGAAACTTATTATGCCAGGATTAATAAATGATGATCAGACTGGTTTTATACGACATAGAAAGGTTCAGGATAATATAATTAGGTTTAATACTTTAATAGATCTGGCTAATAAAACAAAAAAGAACTAACTGTAAGAAGTCTAGATGTAAATAAGTCCTTTGATTCTATTAGTTTGAATTATTTGTTCAAAGCAATTAAACAATATGAATTTTCCCTAGATTTTATAAATCTTGTAACTAATCTATATAGTAACTAATTCTCTTTTATTAAAATGGTCTCTTTTCTTTCTAGCTCTTTCAAAATATCAAAACAGGGTTGTCTCTTGTCTCCTCTATTATTTGCACTAGCAATTGAACCTTTCGCAAACTTTATTAGTATTAGATCTAATAGCAAAATTCAGGGATTCTCGATAGATGAAAGTTATTCATGCAAAATTCAGTTATTTGCAGATGACATTTTAATAACAAGTGGTGATGCTGAAGCTTCAATAGAAGTTTTAACTAAGCCTAGTAATTACTTTGAAAAAGCATCAGGTTTCATGTTTAACCCTGATAAAACAAAAACAGAAACTTTAGCAGGACAGATGGCACTAACAAAAAGATTAAAAAAAACGCGTTTAATGAAGCGCTTTTTGTTTTGCACTGTGGCAAAACTTCCTCAGACAAATACAAAATGCCAAAAATCATTAAATACAAAAAATTATGTCATGTGACCAATTAGCATAGAATAAAAACAGGAAATAAAAAAGGTTCTTATACATTTGTAAACGTTAATGAACCATAATCAACAATTTAAAGCTATAGTCAGGACAAATAACTCAAGAACACCAATAACTAGGCTAAAAATATAAAATACACACACACACACACACACACACACATATATATATATATATATATATATATATATATATATATATATATATATATATATATATATATGTGTGTGTGCGTGTGTGTGTGTGTGTGTGTGTGTCTGTGCAAATTATAAAAATGTATAATTTATACCGTAACAAATCTGATAACATGAAATTGCACATGGTAATGCATTAGATGTAGTAGGGTAGAAAAAAAAAAATATATATATATATATATATATATATATATATATATATATATATATATACTTCATACTAAAACAGTGCATGTTATGTATTTCTTGTTACCTCAATAAACTTTTCAATTTAAGAATGCAGAACACTGAACAAATTTCATTAATCAAAAGTGCTTCATTAAACAAGTTTTTCTTTTATCTTTTTGTGAGTGCCATCTGTCCTGCTTGAGCAGCTGTTTGTTTGGACTTGGACAGTTTTTCATTTAGTTTGAAATCAGAAACTTTACTTATTAATAAAAAAGGTAATAATTATTTAAGAAATTATATGAATATTATTTGGGACAATTCACAAATTAATTATGTTGGAATTAAAATTAAATATACTGCAAAAGATCCAATAGCAGTAAATTATAGTTATTTAATGGACACTGTTACTGAAATAATTAATAACTGGGACAATTTTTTATGATAGAAGATAAACTTACTTTAATAAAAATGATAATCCTACCAACAATACTTTTCTCTCTACAATCACTTATCATTCTCCCTCCTAAAAAAATATTTAAGAAGTTAAATTCTAATCTTCTTACTTTTTTCTGTTTCCTCAATAAATCAAGAATATCATTTGACTGTCATGTTAAAAGTTGGCAAGAAGGTGGATTAAGTTTTCCAAATGTTGAATATATGCCAAATCCATAATTCTCAATTTAATATCTCTATGGTTAAATTCTTCTTACCCATCAACTTGGAAATCCATTCATTAAAAATTACTAAATAACAGCTATGTTGTAGAATCTTTCTCTTCCTTTGGGATTAATATATTTTACTCAATCTTGAAAGACCTATGTTTAAATGAAAAGAAACAATATTATTCATCTCCCTTCACTGATTACATCCTTATAAATTTTAAAAGATTCATTAGTTCTAATTATATAGTTAAATGCATTGTTTTATTGTTCCTTATATCAAATACTGCAGGTTGTTTTTGAACTTTAAATATAAGCAAAATGCTAGACCTTAGAGATGCAAATTTAATCTTTTAGCATCAATTCTTAATTGGAAATAAATTATATAATACAGTTTATCTTCTTGCAAGACATTGTTTAGAAAATAATAATTGGCTGACTATATAATCTTGTAAAAAATATGTTGGTGATAAAATCAAAATCTCCATGGATTTACAAAAAAAAAACATATTCCAAACATAGTTGAGTTTTTCAGAATCAGTAGTACCGCAAATAAGAATGAATCATATATATCAATAATTTATAAAATAATAATAATTTGGTTCAACAGATTAATTATTTTGGAATTACTCCACTAAGATTGAGAAGGCCTTTTCTGATGAAGATAAATGCTGAATTCTTAGATATTCAGGAAAATCTACTTCTTCTCTTTATTGGAAAATATGTATGTGGAGAAAAATATATAGGTGGAGATTTCTTCACAGAGTTTTTTTAACTTCACATAAAGTGGCTTTAATATATAACTATGGGAAATTTAATTGTTGGAGGTGTAATGAAGTCTCTAACGCAGATTGCTTTCATGTAATATTAGATTGTAACATAGTAATTCCTTTTTGGGTTGAACTCAGAAATGTTGACCAATCTTTGTGAACAGATAATTGTATAATTTCTAACTCCTTGATCTCATTTAAATGCTCTAGTTCTGGATTCCTTTCATAAGGTGCAGGTGCCTCACCTTTGGTCCATTTTAGCTATAGCAAGAAAAACAGTCACAAATAATTGGAATTGTAAAATTATTCTTTCTTTCACTGACTTCATTAATATAGCAAAAAATGTCTGTAAAAAAGAATTGTCAACTGCCAAAATGAGAACTTTGAATATTACTCACCAGTTTAGATTTTGGTCAAAATTAAGTGATTTACTTGATAAATTTTAATGATTTTGTTTTCTATTTTTGATTTTGTTCTGAACATCTGTAAATAGTTATATTTTTGTTCTATTTATCTTTAAATAATTTTGCACAATCTTTGTTTTAAAATTACTAAAAAGTTGTTTGAAAAAAGATTTTTTCAGTCCAAGGTTAACATGCTTTTGAAGGAGGATGTGATGGGAAACTTTATCAATGGTTTCTGATAGGTCCAAAAAGAGACCAGATGCAATGGTTCCATTCTTTTGATTTGTGTTGACGATATCTCAGAAAATAAGAAGGGCTGATCTGGTGCTCTGGTGAAGACAAAATATATGTTGGTATGAAGAAAGAATAGAGTATTGGGTCAGATGAGGAAACAATTGGGATTGAATACATTTTTAAGTATTTTGGAAAGAGGAGACAGGATAGCTATGGGATGGTATATAGTTTGGTTGATACAGCACCTTTGTGAAAGGGCAGAAAATAGGACTTTTTCATAGCAGTGGGATGTGGGATTCTTTGATGGATTTGTTTATCAGAATAAAAACTGAGTATGTAATAGTTTTTGTTCTAAGTTTGAGGTATTTGGCTGGCAAGTTGCCAGATGTGAGGTATGACTTAAGTTTGAGGAGGTGTCTTCTTACAGAAGAGGTAGAAACTGGTTTGAGTGAGAAATAGTTGTGGTTACTAAGTTGGGATAGCAGTTGAATGGGAGAGAGGATGATATTGTTTAATAGCTGCAGGTATTGAAACATAGGTATGTATACCAATGCATCAGTGATGTGGATATGGTGTCAACTGTTTTTTGCGAAGTATCAAAGGGATTTTTTGGTATTACTCTGAGAAGGAGAGAGTCTGTATATCATATGCACACAATGCACTGTTGCTGTCATGAGAAGATGCATAAAACAAGCAACAAGAATATCTGATTGTATTAAGAAAGCATTAATGTAAAAAGGTTCAGTACTACAGAGCTATGAATATTGTGAGCAAGCATATATTGACTTTGTGGTAAGAGGTAATGCCTATAGTACTACTTTTAAGGTGTCATAACAAGCAACACATATTTGTTATAAAAAATCAGAATCAAAAATCAGATAATATGTACTGTTTTTATTGAGAAGTATAATTTTAAATGAGACAGTCCTCCACATCTGGACAGATAGAGATCACAAATGGAACCCTATGGATTTTATACACAAATATGTCGGGCAAAGCAACATAGCTGTAAGGAATACTGAACAGAATTGTCTGGTATCATGAAAGTGAAAAATAGAAGTCAAACTTAATGAAAGGCAGATAGGATTCTGATGACTAATTGACAGCAATATCATCGATGGCATACTCACTGACTTTGGAGTTAAGAAAAATATGAAATGTGAAAGCTGGAATATGTAAAACTTTTTGTGTCAAGACAACCCATCTAAACAGATAGCAGATGTGTCCAGGTGATCACACACAAAAAGAGATGTGGGAAAGCAGAGAAAGATCATATAGAATGGCATAATGAAATTTAAAGGTACCTATGCAGAATGCAATGCCTGAGATGTCCAGCATCATGATATCCTCAAATAAGGAATCACCTGAAAGACAAACTGATACAGGCTTTGCCCCTGACTGTTGGATAGAATGCAAAGGGTAGACAACAGATAGCTTCCACCTGCAAATTCACACATGGACAGCAGTAAGACTTAAGTGGTGCCACACTGAGAAGCCAATTGTATCAAATGGTCAGCTCAACTTTTGCTGTGGACACATGGAAAACACATAAAAATGAAGGACACATAGGCACAAACCACCATTATTACAGTAGGGGTAGGCAGACAGCAATGTAGCAGGAGACATAAGAGCTTCAGGGAATATGTTACGTTTTGCAGAAACTCTGGGCAGTCACACTTCTCATGGTAACTTACAAGCTACATTAGCCACTACTCCCACATGTGATTCATACAGCTCTTAGCACTACTTGCTAGGCCAATAAAATGGTTAATTCCTCATATTTTCCACCTGCTTCTGCTGTTAATGACATATTGTGGATTGAATTGACATTTTTCATGAAAGCACCACCACAGTCTGCAATGCCATGTCTCCACAAAGCTTTGGTATGGAGGTCAACAACAAACCAAAATGCCTGGTGGAAGGTCAATGCCACAGTGGTGCACCATGAATGGCTGTGTACCAGTGCTGCATTTTCTTCCCTGCACAGATCCATCCTCTACATACCACAACAAAGGACTGATCTACAAAGAAAATAGACTTTGCAGTAGTGTAGATGCCTTCAGCACCTCGTAGTGTGTAAGAAAAGCAAGAACCATCAAATACTTTGCATGTAGTTAGAGCTGGCTGTTATAACAATATAATGGTACTAGGTTGTGGCACTGGATATTTCTCTAGATAACCTGGGAAATATTGAACAGGTAACCTTTTGCTTTTGAACGTGTAAGATTGGAATAAACACTATTTATGGTGGCAGACTGAAAACGTAGGAGCACAAACACTGGTTCAGTGTTTAAGTTACATTCCTATACTAAATCCAACACCATGGATTGCAATACATTTTTGAATGTACAGAATATTTTGTGTCTCATAAGGGCATAAACAAGGGTCACACACTTTGTTACATTATCAATTTGGAGAATGATTTGTATAGTATACAGCTGATGCATAATACATCCCTTAGTGATGAACATGTCATCTACTGCTACCCCACTAAGGTATGATACTTACCCAAGAGTACGTATCAGCAGTACTTCTATGGTATTTTGCTTCTCACAGGAATGTCTAGATATAACAGTACATTATTTAATAGGCCACAGTGTGGGGTCAAAGTCCTACAAGCTGTGTACTCTTCCCTGCTATGGCATTTTCTTGTATCTCCTCAAATAATGCATTTGCTGAACAAGCATCCTTATACAGCAGGCTGTTCTCCACCTCTGGTCCCATGAATCTCACAGCTATTTCAGGACTTGGCATGGAGAATCCCAGCTTCTACAAGCTAACAACATATATCAGTTAGCAGCCCATACATGGTAGCTTTACCTTCACTGGAATCTGAGAGATGGTGGTAGCAAGTGGACTTTAGCTGTACCTCCCCATCCATTACTTGGCATGTAACTGCAAATCCACAACATCCCTCTGTACCATTTAACTTGCAGGTCCAACATAACTTTTCCTTGACCTTTTTTTCCCTTTTATACATAGAGCAGCATTATTCTGAGCTGGCATTCATGGAAACAGTACATACTGGCCATGAACCCACATCTACTGCTGTCATTGTACCAGGCATAATTGTTGCAATTTCTGTGGTGCCTTCCTTGATCTCCATGGTTATGGATGGCCATTCAGGTTGTATTCAGGTCAGGTTTTACATGTGGCTAGCTAGTGTCTTGTAGGCAGATTGAGGCAACAACATACTAGTGTCCATGAGCAGAATATTTGTTGGCACTGTGAAGTAGATACTGGGCATGCCTGGCATGTGCTCTTTGTAAACAGTGACACTTACTTCAGTGTATTTAGCTGTGCCCATCACCTTTGCAGTATTTTACTCTCAAATTTGGTAGTGTGCACCTGTTTGAACCACTGGAAGATGCATAACCCAGGCTCACACAAATGGTAGCACTACTTTTGTACCACTTTTTAAGAAAATGAGCTGGACGTATGAAAAATATCTTGTAATACATACAACAGATAACAATAAGGCATTCATCAAGCATAAAACAGTATAAAGAAAACAATCAATGTTTAAATATAGTTGAAAATAATTGTTTAGTAACAGAGACTAGTGACTTACTTAAATTGCTTAGAGACACATTTGCTGGCAATCAGGCATTCACCAGTACCTACAATGATGCAGTTGAATAAGAAGATACAATGATGCAGTTGAATAAGAAGATACAATGATGCAGTTGAATAAGAAGATGATGATATTTGTCCTGTAATTGCCTTAGCATTTTTTAAAAATGTATTAGGGATAATAAAAATTGCAACATCAATGGGACCAGATGGACTAAATGGATACTTTTTGGTAAATATTGCTGACGCCATAACTGGATACTTATTTCTATTTCAAGAAACCTTAAAGGGCTGTTATGTCTCAGAATTATGTATGGAGGCAAGTGTGTGTATTTCAGAGGGGGAGATGCTAATCCCGTGGACAGCTATAGATCCATAAGCCTTACCTGAATTTTGGGTAGGTGCTTTGAAAGAATAGTCATAGAGCTTTTAGGTAACAAAGTAACCATATCCAAAAACATTTCTCAGCATGGCTTTACAGGAAATCATGCATCACAAATTTATGAGAGTTCTACCAATTTGTTTGGGAGGTCAAGACTCAGGGCTTGGTAGTGGACATAGTTTGCCTTGATTTGACAAAGGAGTTAAACACTGACCTCATAGTGGAATTAGGTATTTTGTCCAAATACAAGGTAAATGGGTTTAAAAGGAGGTGGATAGCTAACTGGCTTGAGAACTGAAGCAGAAAAATTAGAATATACAGTAGTTATTCAAATAGTTACAAAATAAGTCATGTATTTCGCAAGATCTGTGCTTAACCCTGCACTGCTTATTATTTTTATGCCCAGATGTTTGTTGGTGAAAGACATCAATACCAGTAAGTTTGCAACAAACACGAAAAATAGGAGCTACAGTAAATTCAATAAATCATCGATTTAAACTACAGAATATGTTGGACCAACTTATACATTGTGCTAAATGTAAAATTAGCTGTTAATTGGGGGGAGGGGGGTTTGACATAATGATTAAAGTCTTTACCTCACAGATTACAGGTACAGAGTTTGATTCTGACCTCTGACTATTCACTAGGCATGTACTAATCTGCAGACTGTTAGCCTAGTATTTACCTGTAAATGTGATAACATCTACAGAATCTACAGTTATGGGGTGCTGATATAATGGTTACAGTGTTAACCTCACAGCCAGAAGGTATAAGATTTGATTTGCACTTTTGACAGGGAAATTGGCTAGGTTTAACACGGCCCACAAGACAGTTAGCCTAATACTTACTTATGAGCCATATCATTGAGAGTTGTCTCTGTGGCACAGGGTATAAGTAAAATGATTTTAGAGAAAGAAGATAGATGATGCACAGTTTGAATCCAGTTAACTGATCATTTTTGCTACTGCAGTGGTTTGATACTCTGTCTAGTATGACAGGTTTAGGGCTTCTAATCCTTCAATCCACCCTAGGAGTTAAAGGTTGGGATCATGATTAGGGTATTTAGCCCCCAGACAAAACACAAATGGTTTGATTCTCACTAAGGAAAACTGACCAGGCTTAAAATGATCTACAAGTGAAGCTAGCCTAGTACATACCTATAAACCTATTATACAATAAAAGATCATTAGTGATTAAAAACAAGCATATTGATTAGACAGCACAACCAGCATGCCCATTGTAAACCAAGCATTTATCAGTAGGAAAAAAGTCCATCTGATAACGTGCCACTGAGCAGCCAGACTTTCTATTAGTTTATGCTGGATAACAGCATTCTCTACTGAGGACATACCAAAATGCCAGAAAAATCACATACATTCTGCAAAGCTAAAGGAACTAAAGAAACAGAAACATACCTGATTTTTTTCATATTATCAGAAGTCCTTTGTAAAATGTTCTATTTATTTTTTTATAGTAAAACAATTAACAAAATACAGTTGAGTTGCCCCTTTCTCCATTGCTTCTCTTGTACTGATGCGCTGTGTAAGAGTGGGAGTGTAAGTCCATACTCATGCGCAGTATGTCAGCAAAGAGAAGACAACGTAGAAATAAACTAAAGCATTTTTATACAAATACATTATTTAAGAAAGGTAAGTAATTTTGTTCTTAAATAATGTTATTGCACAATAGCAATAATCTACTCCTATGTATGGGTATATCAGGATTTATCCACGGTCGGCTTGGTTTAATCACTCATACTTTAGATCGTAATCAAACCACACCAACTGTGTCTAAATCCTGATATACCCACAAACAGTCATGGATTATTGCTTAAATATGGAATTTAATGCCAAAAAATCTAAATTAAAGCACTTTGATAAATCAAATAATTGTTATGCTTATGCAACTGGTGATCATAATCTAGAGGAGGAGGGAGAACTGTGAAATATCTGGCAGTGCTGACAGATAAGATGTTTTCTTTTGATCGACACATGATATTAAGGACCATCAACCGCATGGAAGCTGCAGTTTTGCTCTCAATCAACAATGTATTAGAATACCCGTTTTGGAATATGGAGTGGTCATTTCAAATTTATAAACAGAAAGCTACAAACAGGTTGGAAAAAAATCCAAAGGTGTTTTACAAGGCAGATTTAGCTGCAAAGCATCTGAGTTACAGGGAAAGACTGAAAAGTCTCTCTCTGTTCGCAATCAACTACAGACTGGAAAGAGGGGATTATACAAGTAGTCACAATTATATCTATGAAGCTACAAGAGGGATTTCATTCTCTTTTACATACAGTAAGTCTAAGAATAAAAACAGATTATTAGGGAGGGTGGCCTAATAATTAAGGTGTTTGTCTTACAACCACTAGGTGCAGGGTTGGAGTCTCACAAAAGATAATTGACTAGGATTATAATTGCTTGCAAGGATAGTTAGCCTAGTACTAACCTAATTGTTTACTCATAGGAGGGTGGCTTAATGGCTAAGGTCTTTGCCTTACAAACACAAAGTGTAGGGTTTGAGTCTCATAAGGTGTAATTGGCTAAGCTTAAAATGGCCCACAAGGGCAATTAGCTTAGTACTAAACTCTGAACTTTTTGGGTTGGGAAAGTGGCCTAATGGTTAAGGTGTTTGCCTTCCAAACACAAGGTGCAGGGTTTGAGTCTCACAAGGGATAATTGGCTTGGCTTAAAATGGCTCACAAGGGCAGTTAGCTTAGTACTAATCTATAAACCTATTAGTGATTTCATGACCGAATTCTAACCTCCTTGCTATGACCTTTCATATTAGAGCAAGAAGGTGATGGAATACTTAACAACCTGTGTTTAAGATGCCTGAATTCCTTGGTATCCTTTAAGAAAAAAAAAATAGATGCTTAGTTGGGGGAAAATAGATATTTGACTCTAGATTTAAAGGAAGTGGAATCTTTGAAGGTCTAAACTAAGGCCCAGAGTTTAGACCTTAAAATGTTGAAGTACTGAAACTATGGTTAGCGCAATGCTTACTGTTATTTACTTTTTGCTGGTTTGGTAACCGCCTGCTTTCAAACAGCTTTTTCATTAGTACAACAGAAATTTCTACTAAATTGTGTTAGATTTTTTTTATTTAAGTATATGCCCTTCCTACCCCTGTTGCATTTGTGGCAGATGTGGTGTTATATGTATATCTCTCTCTCTCTCTGTATATATATATATATATATATATATATATATATATATATATATATATATAGATACACACACAAACTATATATATATATATATATATATATATATATATATATATATAAATAAAATATACATGTATACTATATACACAGACACACACTTGCATATATATAGTTTCACTTCATAATCTCAAAATGCTGAAATCCCGAATTTCAGCATTCTGAGACCATGAAGCTGAAAATACAGAATGCCGAAAGTGCATAAGAGCGAATTTGAATATCTCGAATCTGCGCTTATGCATTTTCGGTAAGTTACGTGAAGTGTTTGGCTGGTATAGTGTTTGGAATTGAAGGTGAGTGAGTGTATGTGTATGTTTTTGTATGTTGTATGTGTGGGTAAGGGTAGGGAGGTGTAATTATGAGTGTGAGTGTTGGAGTTGTTGGTGTTTGTGTATGTGTGATGGGTATTTGTGTGTGAGCAAATGTAGAATGCCATGGTGTGATTTAGGTTTTTCATTATGTGCGATCTCGGAGTTGGCATATATAAGTAGGGGGCTGTGGGCATCATAGCCCCCCACATGGGGGGGTGCAGGGGTGCTTGCCCCCCTGCTTACATGTAGTGTATGGTTGTATGGTTTGTGTGCTCTGGGTAGAATGGTGTGCGTGCTATGTGGTGTATGGTGCATGTATGTTCGTGATTGTGTGATTCGTGATTGTGGGTTTCGGGATTGTGAACGGTTCGGCTTCATAGTTTTGAAATGCTGAAATTCTAGATTTCAGCATTTCAAGATTATGAAGTGAAACCATATATATATATATATATATATATATATATATATATATATATATATATATATAGGGCCCCTTCACATGGTTGACATTTCAGAATTTCGAAGACCATATGGCCAAGACCATATGATCGACATTCAAAATGTCGACCATGCAGAACAGGCATCTCCATACAGTGCAGAATGGAAAGATTTCCATCTTACACACTGTAGTGCAATCTCTAAGTTCTGGGGGGTCTGGGGGGAGCAGCCCCCCTGCTAGCAGCATGAAGGTAAGTTTTTGTTCTGTTTTTTTTTTTTTTTTTTATTCCATGGTCGACATATTGAATGTCGATCATATGGTCTCGGCCATATGGTCTTTGACATTCTGAAATGTCGACCATGTGAAGTAGATCCATATGTGTATATATATATATATATATATATATATATATATATATATATATACATACATATATATATATATATATATATATATATATATATAGTAAAAACATAAACATTTTAACTGACAGCTTCTATCAAAGCAGGTCTTTTGTTTATAATTTTTTCCACACCAATCCCAACCATTTTCTTATATTACATCATTCTGCCTATTTCCATTATTACTCATTCACCAACTTAGTAAAACTACATCCCATTCTGTATTCCCACAATGAGAAATTTCTTTATGAAAAAGCCTTTGTAGTTCATTGCAGTCGTATGGCTGAGCACCAGACTGACAGAATACAGGATTAGCTACACATTTGTCTAGACTGCTTTTAAATGTGTTGATGCTATCTGATGTAATATTAATATGTCATAATACATTCAATAAGGATGGAATTCTTGCAAATAAAATTTCTTTCTGGAATGGAAATTAAACTTCTACCACAATATTATGTGACTGAATCAAAGGCAGAATTGATAACCAGCTAAATGAAAAGGCAGGGGATCACTGAAAGCCCTAAATACAAGAGTCGGACTTATTATAAAACTAGTATGTCACAGTCTCTTAACAAAAAAAAGGGAAAAAAATCTAGTCTCTGTGCATAAATCTTGACATTTGAGCCACTAATCTGTTATGAGAAAAATATCAAACTCTTTCAAATAAAACAAGTTACGTCATAGCTATCGAGAGGTGGAACCATATTCCATGTGTTTCTTCAGCAAAGAAATGGAAATATCATGCTTATTTTATTGTAAGCATTAATTTATCTCTGTGTCTGGTGAGCAGACACATTGTCTTATTAACTACTTTTGCATAATGGCTATCAAGTGAATGTATAAAACAACTGCACGAAATCTGAGGAGGCAATTCACAGTTTGAGTATTATGTCATAGAATATCTTTTCTAGTAGTAAGAATTCAAATATTTAATAATATGATGCATTACAAAAAGAAAAATACATTCAATATGTTACCACAGTGAAGACAGTCAGCGGTACTGACCAGTATCTATGACTAAATGAAATTATTCGACTGTGTTTTTTTCCTGTAGTGCACAGTTCCTGCAATGCATATTTAAAGTATTATGTAAATTCCCTCATCTACTGTTACTGAGGCTAGTGCAAAAAAACCCCCCAAAAACAAACAAAAAGTCTGCTGTGTGGATATAAAGCCAAATTATTTATGCTGGTATTGTTAATTTAACAACTCCACTGTTTTAATAAATCTGAAAGGAATTAACAGGTCAATGTGGAATTGCTATTATGCCACTTTGAGTACTAAAATCATACTCTGCATTTTTAGTACTCTATAGCATAACCACTCCTAGCTGAAATAATTATTTAACTATGTTTAATCTTTGTTAGTTATATCAACTGGTCCAAGAACACTTTTTGGGCATGACATTACTTAGAAAAAACAATAGTTTATTATAGTGATCAAAACATTCTCTTTTCAATGGTGAATGTAGTCAAATGCAGAGTCCCTGTAATCACAACTATGCAGGTAAAAGCTGCACTCTCTAAAGCCAAAAACGCAGCATCCATGGGACTGGACAACATCCCAGGCTGCATTTTACACGAACTTCAGAATGAACTGGCTCCCCACTTAAGCACCATGTTCAATAATAGCCTTGCATCAGGCTTTGTGCTCACTGAATGGCGCACAGCAACAGTTATCCCACTCCACAAAGGGGGAGCCACCACTGATCCCGGGAACTATCGACCTATTAGCCTGATGAGCCTGGTCTGCAAGGTCATGGAATGTATCATTATGGAACTTATAAACAAAGACATTGGAAACCTCCAAACTCTGGATCCCATCCAGTTCGGGTTTGTGAAAGGCAGATCATGCCTCTTGAACCTGATCAACTTCTTTGAGGCAGTCATCAAAGCCTTAGATGAGGGTAAGGTGGTTCACACAGCCTATCTTGACCTCACCAAGGCTTTTGACACCATCCCCCATTCTGGAATTATAGATAAACTCATTAAACTAGGTATAAATCCCTACATCACAAGATGGGTTGCCAACTGGCTCACTGACAGAACCCACACTGTAAAAGTTGCAGACTCCAAATCTGACCTCAAAGCAGTGACAAGTGGAGTACCACAGGGTTCCATCCTGGGACCTCTCCTGTTTGGTATCTACTTCTCTGAAGTACACGCTAACACAGAAAGCCTCTGGCTAACAAAGTTCACAGATGACTGCAAACTAGGAGCCATAGTCAAGTCCCCAAATGATGTGGACATCCTACAGAAGGGCATCGCTGAGACAGATGCCTGGTGTCAGAGCCATGGCCTCAAGCTCAATGTCAAAAAGTGCAGTGTCATCCCCTTTGGTAAAAACTCTGTACCCATGAACTACCACATAGGCAGCAATCTACTTAACACCGAATGCATGAAAAGAGACCTTGGGACCCAGGTGGACAGTAGTCTCTCCTTTGATAGTCACATCGCTACAGTAGTCAGGAAGTCCTTCTACATGGCAAACCTCATCATAAAAGGGTTCTCATCCAGGAAAAAAGAGGTAATTTTTCCTCTCTACTCGACACTCATTAGACCCATTACATAGTACAACGCCTCTTTTGGAATGTACCTCACAAGACATCTGCAGCAGCTGGAAAGGCCACAGAAGTACCTCACAAAGAGGATTACTGGCCTCAAACAAATGCCCTACACTGACCGCCTCAAAAAACTCCAGCTTTACTCCGTAGCATATCGCCTACTCCAAGGTGATCTTTCCCTAACATATAAAGCTATGTCAAACCCAGAGCTGTTGGACATGCTACACCTAAAGAAATCCCAATCCCTCCGAGCTACATGCCCTAGGGACCTAAACCTTGTCACCACAAAAAACAGGACATGCTGAAGGGATAGATTCCTGTCCGAAAGACTTCCCATTCTCTGGAACAGGATACACATCTATGTCAAGCAAAGTTCTTCATTAGCACTCTTCAAAAAAAATCTTGATGAGTGGATGGGAAATAGGAAATACACCCCGGGGATCACTTCTGTGTCTCTGCTCAACAGTGGCACAGAAAAATAACTTTCTTGGGTGGCGTAAGCCAAGGAACCTTGTTGGTTAGGCTTACATAGGCCCTTGGGCCGATAGCCTAGTACCTGCCTATGAACCTATAAGAGGTTGACTGCAAAAAGCAAATAGGAGAAAACAACAAAAATGTAGCTCAGTCAAAGAAAATTATATAAACAGGAGAATATAACACAATATATAGATAAGTGAAATACACACAGGCACCCACAGGCATAAATGCAAGTGCAGGTAATATTCAGTTTGATCATCTCATACAGGGGAACAGCACAAATAACTGATAGGGTAAAACTCAAGGAAGCAAGAATATCTGTTTAAGAATAAGAAAAAAAATCAGAAGATAGGCTGGAAAAGATGAGAGGGAGGAGCCAATGCATGGCGACTTATCATGGGGTGAGGTAGGTTGCTTGGCTTACTGCACTAGTGAGATCTACAGGAACACAGGTATATTGCCCATTAGAACAAGCCTAGCGAGTTAATGTTACACACCAGTGTATTGTGAAGGCAGAGTTTAGCATGTGTGGCAGCAGGGCTAGAACTAGGGTGGAGAGAATGGGGCAGCTGCCTTGGGTGCAAGCTGTTGGAGGGTGTGCTTGGCAGGTGCCAGTGCTGCAGGAATGTAGTAATGGCATTTCCTTATACTGATATTTTAACACAGTTATGACTTTCATACCAAATAATGCAATTAAATGCAATAAGCAGTCTCCTAGGAACAACAACGGTCATAAGTGTAATTATCCGCTGTGTTGTCTTTAAAATGTTATAATACAAGCTGGTAGGCATTCATAGACATGTGCAGCACAGCAAGGATTGTACCACTTAACAGTTCTACACCGCAATCTAAAGTGGACAAGGATATACAAATTGTGGCAATGGTGGCAGCCTGTATATGTAATCACCTATTTATCCAAGTGTGTGACTGGGCATGAATATACAAATCATGGCAATGTTGGCAGTCTGTATGAGTAATCACCTATTTATGCACCTGTGTGACTGGACATGAATATACAAATGGTGGCAGTGGTGGCAGCCTTTATGAATGATCACCTAACTATACACCAATGTGGAAATTGGGACAAGACTGAAAAGCTGCAAGCCAATCAAAGCAAAGCAGAGAAAGCAGTACACTGTGTAGCAATGTAGCAGTCATGTGATGGCTAGTGCAGATCTAGTGATAGCAAGAAGCAGCTGATAGCCTAAGATGGAACACTCTGGAGACACTTAATGGTTCCATGAAAGGTAAGGAAAGGACATTCAGAACAGCCAAAAATGTCAGAGTATAATAAGCAGAAGTGCACATGGAAGGGAACAGTAAAGGAAAGGTATGTGGGGGTGCAGAAGGAAAGGCACATTTTATTTGGGGGAGAGGTATCCTTCTTTTATATGTAGGGAATATGCAGAAACAGTGTAACTCCAAATCACTCGAAGCCGATAAGATCCACAAAACACACTTTATTGCACAAAGAAACACTGAGGTTGAGCGCTTTCATCTGTCACAATACAGATTTCATCAGAACCAATCACATAACAGCAGTACATACATTATATACCTGATTTGGCGCCAAAAATCCATTAATTATGCTAATCTTAAAACAGCAATGTTCCCTAAAAACTATACTAGTAAAATACTATGCTTAAATACATTTTCACATACTTCTGATATACTAAAAAGTGAAAAAAATACTATAAAATGCTGAAATTCTGGAATAATTGATAAAAATTGATAAAAAATATTAAGTATATTAAATACATTAAATATTAGATATATAATGGTGATTTTGGATGGATTCCTATAAACTCTAATTTTACCTATAAAAAAATATTCCTAAATAAACTAGTTAAAACTTTATTTATTACTATATAACTATATAAAAAACTGCTCATTCTGTAACATGTTCCTATAGTTAGTGTATGTTGACTTGGTATTTACTGCGTCCAAATTTTAAATATGTAAAGAATATGTCCTCTTGACACATAAGACCATACTTAATATATGAGGATGTAAAAACTTATGAATATACTGTGAAATGCATATAAAGTAATGCTTGAAACTAGATGGTTGTTTCCTAAAAAACTTAGTTCAATGCTAACAAAGGTTTCAAACTAATGAAGTCATTAATACCTGGTGGTGTAGTGGCATCTGTGCATATTTGCCATCTACTTTCTTTCCATGCCAGAAATGTCTTCCAATTTCCTCCTTTGTCCTTAACATCTACTTGATCAATAATGGAAAACCTAAACTTGTGATCTATCCCTTTTTCCTGAATGTGTCTGTATAAAGCGTTTTTGGTGTCTTCCTTTTTTATCCTGTACATATGTTCATATATTCGTCTCTTGATCTTCCTCCGTTTTGCCTATATAGAAGGCCGGGCACATGGTACAGGTAGCTATATACACTAGACGCTGGGAATTGCAATTACCTGTTGTGCAAAACACCTTTGTATGCATGATGTTGCCAAGTCTAATAGTATGAGTAGTGTTGATGTACATACATTGTTTGCAACATCCACATTTTCTGGTCCCTTGTATGCTCTTTTTACCTTTGTTCTTCATTCCACACTCCAATATACTTTTTATATTGTTTCCAGTCTTGTACACAGTACATATCTCAGTTCCAACTATACTGCCTAGAGTGCCCGCAGAGGTAATAAGATTCCAATGCTTCTTAAGAATTTCTGTGATCAAATTTGCAAACGGATTAAATCTTATGACACAGACTTTTTTGTCCCAATCCTTACTTGGATTACTCTGTATAGTGATGGGGCTCCCTAACAATGGTTTGTATTTGAGTCCCCATTGTGCTTTTACGAAAATAGTTATATTTTCCAATAACTTCTTGGGATATCCCCTTTCTGTGAAGAGTTGAGTGATAATGTCTAGTTCGCTGTTCATGTCTTCAAGGGTAGATGACATCCTTGCTGCTCTAATACACTGGCCCTTCACAATGTTTTTAAATATGTGTCGTGGATGGCAGCTGGTAAAATAAATGTAATCGTTAGAAAAGGTGGGCTTCCTATACAATCTGGAAATGAATCCAGTGCCAGTATTACCTATCCACGTGTCCAGGTATGCGATGCCCTTTTTATCATATTGGTACGTGAAACTCAAAAAATCTGTGGTGTTGTTAAGGTATTCCAAAAAGGTTGGAATCATATCAGTTGGTCCAGTCCAAATGATGAACACATCGTCCAAAAATCTGGTGTATAACCGTATGTATTTGTAAAAATCACATGTGAATATATGTAAATTTTCCCACTCTAGCATCACCATGTTTGCAAAAATAGGAGCACAAGATGCTCCCATGGCTACCCCTCGAGATTGTCTAAAGAATTCACCTTGATGTTCTATGTAGTTGTGTTCCAACACCAAACTCATCATGTCCATAATCAGATTAACTCTATCCCAGCTGCCTCCTAAGTATTTGCTTAAACTGCTCTGGAAATATTCTAGTCCCGAATTCACGGGAATGCTGGAGAAGAGATCTTGAACATCAATAGTTAAGAACGTCAGATTTTCATCCCACATATCCATAGTTAATTTGCTTAAAAAGTCCCAGGAATCTTTGACCAAGTGGTTGACTTTGGTATAGATGTGCTTAGTCCACTGGTCAATAATAGTTCCTATCTTAAAAGTCTTGGACTTGGATCCTGAGATGATGGGTCTAAAAGGTGGTTTAATCTGGTTCTTGTGAATCTTCGGGATTCCAACTATATGTGCCAAAACCGGATAATCAGTTCTTACGTAATCATATAATTCACTAGTAATACGTTTGTCAATTAAGTACTCTTCTATGGCATGGTCTATACGTCTATGACCGATGTTTATCTGGTTTTGAGACACCTTTTCATAGTTGCCTGAGTCATATAAAATACTGTGAATTTCATTGTAATACTGGGTGTTATCAAAAATCACAACCCCTCCACCCTTGTCCGGTTTCATGATTCTAATCTCGTTATTCGTAATAAGTTCTTGCAAGCACGTTCTTTCACCTGTAGTTAAATTGTCTGAAAATGCATTTCCTACACCTTTGTTGTTCCTGATGTCTTTGTATAAATAGTAAATGTCGTGACTAACCATGTTCTCATATATGGCAACCTGAGGGTTCATGGTTGGTATGTATGTGCTTTTTTTCACTAAGGTATTAAGGTTCCTGTTAACACGTGTCTTATTGGGATGGTCATTGAATTGAATGGCTAAATTCAACCTTCTACAGAAAAGCTTAATTTCCTTAATAAGGTCAAACAAATTAAACTTGACCGTTGGTATATACTTCATTCCTTTGCTGAAAAGGGAGATAAGGTCATTAGTAACAGGGGTATCAGTGTAGTTATACACATTGAAACCTTGATGACTACTAATACTTGGCCCTCTATTAAGAACTGTGTCCAAAATGACTCTGTTTGCAGGCCTAGGAGTAGGGATGACAACATGATGGGGTCCTTGTCTGGTATAGTAGTGTAGCCTGCATCTACAGCGTCCATGGTAGTGGGGCTGGAATGACACTCTAATATCTCCTTTGCTGTTTCTTTGGCGCAGGAAAGTACCGCCCCCCTTGAAAATTTTCCTCCTCATTCCTCCGCATGTATCTCTTATTACCTCTGGAATGTGCCACCTCAAACATACCCTCATTCTCTCTATCATATTTAGGCCAAACATATGCTCTGTCGTTTCTATATGAGTCCATATCCCGATCTAATTTATGCATTTTCCTTTCATAAACATTTTTCACTTTGACTGCAGCCTGATTGAACTGGCTAGAATAACAGTCATACCATCTTTCAAATAGTTCATCCTGTATGATAGATTCATTCAAATTGTACACCTCTTCTAAAAGTAATTTAGCTTTCTGTTCATTGTATTTGATGAGGCATTTCATGTAAGTATATCCAAAATCATCAAACATAAGGTTAAAATCAGTTATTATGCTGGAATCAATCTTGATACCTAATGGCAATTTAAAGAACCTAAGTCCTTTCGGGACTATTTTTAAAACTATACATTTCTCAAAATATGCAATATCCATCCTTACACATTTTAACTGTATCAGTTTCTTGCCCAATAGATAAATTCTAGATTTAATATCCTCTTTTTTATTTTTATTAATATTAATATTTTCTGGCGTTTCATTAAATTGCCCCTTTAAATTATGCTTGTTCATGAAATCAAATTCATCTGATACAAATTCGTTGAACATATTAAACAGCCCTGTATCTTTAGATTTAGTGTCCATTCTTTTAGTATTCTTTGAGAAATGTATAGTTTTAAAAATAGTCCCGAAAGGACTTAGGTTCTTTAAATTGCCATTAGGTATCAAGATTGATTCCAGCATAATAACTGATTTTAACCTTATGTTTGATGATTTTGGATATACTTACATGAAATGCCTCATCAAATACAATGAACAGAAAGCTAAATTACTTTTAGAAGAGGTGTACAATTTGAATGAATCTATCATACAGGATGAACTGTTTGAAAGATGGTATGACTGTTATTCTAGCCAGTTCAATCAGGCTACAGTCAAAGTGAAAAATGTTTATGAAAGGAAAATGCATAAATTAGATCGGGATATGGACTCATATAGAAACGACAGAGCATATGTTTGGCCTAAATATGATAGAGAGAATGAGGGTATGTTTGAGGTGGCACATTCCAGAGGTAATAAGAGATACATGCGGAGGAATGAGGAGGAAAATTTTCAAGGGGGGCGGTACTTTCCTGCGCCAAAGAAACAGCAAAGGAGATATTAGAGTGTCATTCCAGCCCCACTACCATGGACGCTGTAGATGCAGGCTACACTACTATACCAGACAAGGACCCCATCATGTTGTCATCCCCTACTCCTAGGCCTGCAAACAGAGTCATTTTGGACACAGTTCTTAATAGAGGGCCAAGTATTAGTAGTCATCAAGGTTTCAATGTGTATAACTACACTGATACCCCTGTTACTAATGACCTTATCTCCCTTTTCAGCAAAGGAATGAAGTATATACCAACGGTCAAGTTTAATTTGTTTGACCTTATTAAGGAAATTAAGCTTTTCTGTAGAAGGTTAAATTTAGCCATTCAATTCAATGACCATCCCAATAAGACACGTGTTAACAGGAACCTTAATACCTTAGTGAAAAAAAGCACATACATACCAACCATGAACCCTCAGGTTGCCATATATGAGAACATGGTTAGTCACGACATTTACCATTTATACAAAGACATCAGGAACAATAAAGGTGTAGGAAATGCATTTTCAGACAATTTAACTACAGGTGAAAGAACGTGCTTGCAAGAACTTATTACGAATAACGAGATTAGAATCATGAAACCAGACAAGGGTGGAGGGGTTGTGATTTTTGATAACACCCAGTATTACAATGAAATTCACAGTATTTTATATGACTCAGGCAACTATGAAAAGGTGTCTCAAAACCAGATAAACATCGGTCATAGACGTATAGACCATGCCATAGAAGAGTACTTAATTGACAAACGTATTACTAGTGAATTATATGATTACGTAAGAACTGATTATCCGGTTTTGGCACATATAGTTGGAATCAAGATTCACAAGAACCAGATTAAACCACCTTTTAGACCCATCATCTCAGGATCCAAGTCCAAGACTTTTAAGATAGGAACTATTATTGACCAGTGGACTTAGCACATCTATACCAAAGTCAACCACTTGGTCAAAGATTCCTGGGACTTTTTAAGCAAATTAACTATGGATATGTGGGATGAAAATCTGACGTTCTTAACTATTGATGTTCAAGATCTCTTCTCCAGCATTCCCGTGAATTCGACTAGAATATTTCCAGAGCAGTTTAAGCAAATACTTAGGAGGCAGCTGGGATAGAGTTAATCTGATTATGGACATGATGAGTTTGGTGTTGGAACACAACTACATAGAACATCAAGGTGAATTCTTTAGACAATCTCGAGGGGTAGCCATGGGAGCATCTTGTGCTCCTATTTTTGCAAACATGGTGATGCTAGAGTGGGAAAATTTACATATATTCACATGTGATTTTTACAAATACATACGGTTATACACCAGATTTTTGGACGATGTGTTCATCATTTGGACTGGACCAACTGATATGATTCCAACCTTTTTGGAATACCTTAACAACACCACAGATTTTTTGAGTTTCACGTACCAATATGATAAAAAGGGCATCGCATACCTGGACACGTGGATAGGTAATACTGGCACTGGATTCATTTCCAGATTGTATAGGAAGCCCACCTTTTCTAACGATTACATTTATTTTACCAGCTGCCATCCACGACACATATTTAAAAACATTGTGAAGGGCCAGTGTATTAGAGCAGCAAGGATGTCATCTACCCTTGAAGACATGAACAGCGAACTAGACATTATCACTCAACTCTTCACAGAAAGGGATATCCCAAGAAGTTATTGGAAAATATAACTATTTTCGTAAAAGCACAATGGGGACTCAAATACAAACCATTGTTAGGGAGCCCCATCACTATACAGAGTAATCCAAGTAAGGATTGGGACAAAAAAGTCTGTGTCATAAGATTTAATCCGTTTGCAAATTTGATCACAGAAATTCTTAAGAAGCATTGAATCTTATTACCTCTGGCACTCTAGGCAGTATAGTTGGAACTGAGATATGTACTGTGTACAAGACTGGAAACAATATAAAAAGTATATTGGAGTGTGGAATGAAGAACAAAGGTAAAAAGAGCATACAAGGGACCAGAAAATGTGGATGTTGCAAACAATGTATGTACATCAACACTACTCATACTATTAGACTTGGCAACATCATGCATACAAAGGTGTTTTGCACAACAGGTAATTGCAATTCCCAGCGTCTAGTGTATATAGCTACCTGTACCATGTGCCCGGCCTTCTATATAGGCAAAACGGAGAGGAAGATCAAGAGACGAATATATGAACATATGTACAGGATAAAAAAGGAAGACACCAAAAACGCTTTATACAGACACATTCAGGAAAAAGGGATAGATCACAAGTTTAGGTTTTCCATTATTGATCAAGTAGATGTTAAGGACAAAGGAGGAAATTGGAAGACATTTCTGGCATGGAAAGAAAGTAGATGGCAAATATGCACAGATGCCACTACACCACCAGGTATTAATGACTTCATTAGTTTGAAACTTTTGTTAGCATTGAACTAAGTTTTTTAGGAAACAACCATCTAGTTTCAAGCATTACTTTATATGCATTTCACAGTATATTCATAAGTTTTTACATCCTCATATATTAGGTATGGTTTTATGTGTCAAGAGGACATATTCTTTACATATTTAAAATTTGGACGCAGTAAATACCAAGTCAACATACACTAACTATAGGAACATGTTACAGAATGAGCAGTTTTTTATATAGTTATATAGTAATAAATAAAGTTTTAACTAGTTTATTTAGGAATATTTTTTTATAGGTAAAATTAGAGTTTATAGGAATCCATCCAAAATCACCATTATATATCTAATATTTAATGTATTTAATATACTTAATATTTTTTATCAATTTTTATCAATTATTCCAGAATTTCAGCATTTTGTAGTATTTTTTTCACTTTTTAGTATATCAGAAGTATGTGAAAATGTATTTAAGCATAGTATTTTACTAGTATAGTTTTTAGGGAACATTGCTGTTTTAAGATTAGCATAATTAATAGATTTTTGGCGCCAAATCAGGTATATAATGTATGTACTGCTGTTATGTGATTGGTTCTGATGAAATCTGTATTGTGACAGATGAAAGCGCTCAACCTCAGTGTTTCTTTGTGCAATAAAGTGTGTTTTGTGGATCTTATCGGCTTCGAGTGATTTGGAGTTACACTGTTTCTGCATATTCCCTGCACGTTGTGACTGATCCGTACTTTTCTTCTTTTATATGTAAGTACAAAGGGTGATGGGAAGAGAGAAGGAAACAAGGAGTGTTAAGCTGGATAAGGATAGCCAGTGCGATCACAGTAACAAAGATTAAACAGTGCAAACAAGCAGGAGTGGATGTGCACACACTAGAAGGGGAGAGATTGGCAGGACAGAGGCAATGATAGGTTGGACAAATGATGAAGGGGAGGACTGGTCAAAACACAAGGGGAAAGTTATGGCACATTAGGATGTTGATGCTCCAAGCTGTGGAAAGGATGTGCTATGGGCAGTATGCTGTCTGCTGACTAGCTCAAAGGGAAGGCAATTTGATGGGTCATGTTTGCCAGTGACAAGGCCAAATCCTGCTTTGGTGGCCTTATGATAAGGGCCTGCTGGTTGATTGCATCTCCTATGTGCTCCAGGAGGAGTCTGGTAGTGTCCAGCCAGTAGGCCAGCATACTATTAGCCATCTGCGGCACTACCTGTCACATCGATAAGAGGGCAGCAGGGGACAATTAAGATAGGCTACATGCTTGAAAGTGGTTGGATTGCACCCCCCATGAGGTACTCTATCATCTCACCTGCCACAAATGTAGCCACAGGGGTAGCATCCTGCAGCAACTGATGTCCCTGTGATTCCTCAACTTCATGACCTGAAGGAGAAAAAAATCAAGGATCACATTACAGAACATGTTCTACAAATAACCACGTTGTCACATTACAGAACATGTTCTACAAATAACCACGTTGTCACATTACAGAACATGTTCTACAAATAACCACGTTGTCACATTACAGAACATGTTCTACAAATAACCACGTTGTCACATTACAGAACATGTTCTACAAATAACCACGTTGTGCTGAAAATTGCAGCTGCTTCTTATGGCAGACAAAAAAACTGCCCCCCCAATCTAGTGAAAATATAAAAGACAAAACAACCATCTCAAACAGGTGTAAGTGAGATATAAAGACATCTCTGCAAGAGCACTGTCACATGTGTATGTACATGGTATTGGCTACATGGAAGTGTACTTACAACTACAAAAAAAGCTACAGTCCCACATGTATGGACAAGATAGCAAAAGCCAGACATATTGTTCAAAACCACACCAATAAAACGTTCTCTTACCTACAATACACAGCAGTGTCACAACAGATAAACAACATATACAGCACTCAAGCAGTCCCCCACAGTAACCCATGTGGCATGTCCTGATATCTTTTACAAGAAATAGCCTTAATTAGGAACACAGCTCTGAATGACATTAAAAAAAGGTTAAAGCTACACTTTAAATAACAGTAACTATTGCAAGATATTACTGCACCATTCAGGCTGTTCTTGCCTAATCTCTGTTTCCCACTGCAGGAGATTTGCAAGGTCTCAGCACCACTTGTCATCAAATGGATGCCTGCATTGTTGACCCTTCCTGAGTGGCCTCACTGAGCAGTTAAGCAAGGTCATATCTAACATGCACCTAATGAAATAGACCACCATTTTAGTCTCTGCAAACAGTAAACAGGAAAAAAAATTACCTTGCTCTCACTGGCCCACCAGTCAAGTACTCTCCAAGTGGTATTAGTGTCAGCAGCCATTGCAACGAATATCCTTTAAAACCAAATGGTGACCTAGAATACATGCTAAACATATGTATTCTGAGTTGCAAACATTGCAGCCTAGCACAAATATGATGGGTAATAAACATACATATGCAGGCAGTAAGCAGAAGTCCCAAGTCATAAGATTTCAACATCATGGTATGCAGCCTAGTTACATGTGTTGCCCTAGAACTTCACTGAAATAGAAAGATTAAAGACACATGTGGAAATTGCCTCATTAGCATGCATACCAAGCCAACAGGTATTTGCTTGCTGTTTATGTGGGCGATCCATAGTTTTAAAGTCTAAACTACACACCAACAAGGAACAGCAGCACAACAGCAGCAGGAACAGAAATACAGCTTTTAAACTCCTGCTTCTGGCAGCAGAGAAGCCAAGCTGTAAGAAGAGACATCACTGAAGATGTGTACAATATTCTGTGATACTGTAACAGGTACATTTCCAGTATACTGCACATGTGAGCCCTTGTCAGGGAGGTAAATATAGGTATATATCATAGTCTTAACTGTTTATTTGCAAAGTGTAACTCCACATAGTCCATATGGAGAATATGTAGATGCATATCTACTCTGTAGGTGAAGAAAAACTACCCATGAGCAGGACTGCCTACGCCTAAAGTATCCTACATGCCCTATACTCAGGTGCTGTGAATCTATGCTATGTGAACAACTGTTGTAGGCCTCTAAGTGCAAAATCAACATCAGAGTCTAGGCACACACTATCACATATTAGAATTTGGCTGTCACCAACCCATACAGTCAAGGAAGGCAACCACTTCACCTCTATAGCTCTGTGAATCTCTGCATGGCAATCACCTTAGCTCTATACATACACTGATTTGGTCTTAATTGCATTATAGGTTAACATTGGGGGGACTACATTTTCATTAGGATAGAATTTCTATTACATCTATGGGGTTACTATCCCTGTTCACCCCTGTAGTGTTGTGTAAAATACAGATGTGGCATCTCCCTGCTTGTAATTGATAGCACATTGAGCCCACTGATCACCAGTCTACAGCTATGCATCTTCTTCCCATAGGTATTCACATGTCCTGCAGTGGGTGTGGATAGCAATGACTGAACAAATTCAGCAGAGCTGAGATATGACATCATGGCTGAGACACTGAAGAACAATGGGCATCACCTATTACCAAGAGATATGCTCAACGACTTCTGTAGGGGCCATGTTGGGGAGACAGTGCTACATAAAATCAATGATGTGGGTAGAATTGCATAACACAGCAATATCAGAGGGATGTTCTGACTGACAGCATGAAAGCACATGGCATAGCAGCAAATAGGACAGTCTGCGGGAGGGTCACCTACCACTGCAAGCTTAACTGACAAAGAAGAGTACCTACTGTGCATGTGTGAAGATGATTAGGATTCAGGCATCATGACTGGAGAAGTGGACACAGTATCCTGAGGTGGACAACTCTCATGTCTCAGAGGTAGATGCACTGTGTTAGTAACCATAATGCATGTGTGCATATAGCAGCCATGCAATGACTGTGGTGGCAGACCACAAATACCATTGCATATGTTTAACATCAGTACATCATGTGAGCAGGCACACAGAACTGGCAGCAGAGGTATGTGTCCTTTCTATATTTGCATAGTTCATAATACTGATTACATGCATAATGCAGGGCCTCTCATGTAGAAGGGGTGATCGCATTCCTTTTGTCCTGTCTTGTATATTGACAGACCAGACCACTGCAATGAAAACTCCTGTGTAAGATATGTCAGGACATGAGGTTTGTGTCAGCACTTATCCAAGTCTGATAATAATGAAGAAACAGATATGTTGACACTCTGATGACACACTGGCACTATCTCTTTCCATTTCAGTGGTCCTCTACTCTTGCGCTGGGTGAAGGTATGGCCTTAAATACATCTAAACTATTGCCTCTACAGCCAAAGTGCTCACCAACCATGACACTGGGGGGGGGGGGGCTTCCTGCATCATTGAGAGCACCAACTGTGCTTCTCACCTTGCTTCCATAGATGAGGAGAGCACTGTCTTCTATGTGGGTATACCTAACCTACAGTAGCCTGAGAAAGGTTTCTAGTGTCATCATATGATACTGTCAGTTGTTGATATGTGGGTGGTGCTAGTGCTCAAGTAACATATGTGCAGAGCTATCATCCAAGCGTAGTCTGCCATTAACTGTGCTGACATGGAGATGTCTGGTATGATACACAGCTTCCATGAGGTTGTTACCCATCACAGTAAATGCCTTGGCAAAAGCATGGAGTCCATGGACAATGCCACGTTAGTATATAAAAGGACTATAGTGGTATACACTGATGCCATAACTACCTTTGTAAACTGGATAGCAAACACCACTGTAACTGTCCTGTTCAACAGTGCTATCTATGGGAAGGCACATGTATATAACTAAAGTAGTCATACTGGGAGACCAGCAAAATTTGCTTTGGCAGCATCAGATGTCTATGAATCCCCTTCCCCACGATGTGGTCAACAATGAATGCCAAGTTTTAGGGACAAGACATTGTCCCAGTGTCATCCATACAAGTTTTGTTTCAGCAGCATCACTTCTGTTTCACAGAGGGCCTGAAATCTTACCACAACAGAACAGTGCAATGGCCTCAGATTATGATGATTTAATGTCACCCCCCCAGTGATTGTCCTGGAGTGCCACCCCCTATCTGTCATCAGAGAACATTGTCTGTGATACAGACTAACCCTTGCCACAAGACCTCTGTCTTTGCCTCCAGTGACATGTCTCCCATCCAGACTGTGATGTCAGATATGGGCCACTGTGTTCTTGATAATGGCTGTGACCATCTGCACCCTCCCTCCTATTTGTTGCTCGTAGAAATGTCTGATGCACAGGTGTGACATGAACATGCACTGGCTATCATAGCCTTTAGATAACACTGCATGCATCATATTTATTCCACGTGACCTGACACCACCACCACTGTGTGCTTGTCACAGGCTCAGAGAGCTGCACTAGATGCTAATGTTTGCCTGTGCTGCCATCTGAGGAGAGTGAAGTCCCTGCTGCACACTGCCTCTCAGCCTCATTATCATCACTGAATGCTGCTGGTGTGCTGGCTGGGGTGGAACAATTGCAGCAGGTCTAGAGGTTCCCTGGGCAAATAGATGCTCTGCATGCATGCATGTAATCATGTTATGTTCTATCCAGCATGGTTTGAACAACTTTCAAATAGTGCAACTAAATACTGAAAAGCCCCCTCAGACATATCCAGACAGTGAAACTTTAACTTCAGCAGGGCAAACACACAGTCAGTGAAGTTGCTGGCTTCCATATGGTGGGTGTTGTACTGCTGCTTTTTGATGATGCAGGAGTTCCTTATGGTTGTCATTAATGAGGACTCCATTAGCGATATCCTGCATCACCTGCAACTCAATAAGAGCAACATGAGGGGACACAGGCTATAGATAGATAGATATGGATGCCATAGGTACTGTGTGTGTGTGTGTGTGTGTGTGTGTGTGTGTGTGTGTGTGTGTGTGTAGCTATACATATATATATATATATATATATATATATATATATATATATATACACACACACACACACACTTACATGTATATCTATAGCTATCTCTCTATCTATATATAGATATATAGATACAGGTATATAGAGATAGACATAAACACCATAGATTTTGTCATGGCACGCATTTATCATTTGCTTCTGGTTTTCATAAATTTCATCAGTGGTTACAATATTAAAACTATATTACAATATAACTGCAAAGGTTTGACTATAATATAATTTCAGAAGTTATCCTCTTTCTCCGAAGTTGTGTGACCATGGAGTTAGTATATTTAATTTCTGGGGGTGTGGTGGTGGAGGCTCCAGCTTGGGGATGGTGGAGGGGGCAAAGCCTCACCAAATAAAAGCAATTTTTTTTAAGTGATCATAAATGTAAACTGTTCATTTACATTTGCGATCACTTTAGTTCAGTATTTTTTTGTTAAGTGTTTGTGATCACCAGTGAACTTTTTAAATATACTGTATTTTCTCTCAATGAAAGTTCATCAGTGACATAAAGAAAGAGAATCATATCTATCTATCTATCTATCTATCTATCTATCTATCTATCTATCTATCTATCTATCTACCTACCTATCTATCCAGCTGAGCTACCTAAAGATTATGTTTTAAGATCCCACAAATACCTGATGACACTGCAGATGCTAATGTATGCAGCTGTGTAATAACCCCTTTATAGCCACCAGACCTCCGATGTCTGTTATACTGATTCTGCCACTGTAGTGAAATGTCTATCATATCAGTACCTACAGCTTCATAACCTTCATGTTCATGAATACAAACGTCAAATGCATTTAATGAAGTTACATAACAGATTTACATTTGTTATCATTTTCCAAAGGGTTCCAGTTGCAATCTGTTTGGTTGCTGCCAAGGTTTAAGGCAATGACTGGGAGCCCTGTTTTTATTTCCCCTAATCTCTGCTTAAAAACTGTGCAACTCTAAACAAGTCACTCAGACAGAGACTGCTCCTGAACCAGCATTTTGATTCATGGGGTGGGGTTTACCTGGTTCAAAAATAAATAAATCAGCAATAATAAAAATGTTCTTGTGTTCTGATAGTCAACAGTAGGGCATTTTACTGCATTTCTTTATGGAGAATGGATAGTCATTTCTAATTACTGCTTCACATTTTTCTGGTCAGGCTTCTGGCCGTGCAATCTCATCATTTTATTAATTTGTCCTAGACTCCAGTATTCACTAACTTCTTCTGCAGCCTTAGCATACCGTATGACTGCTTTTTTTAGCTTGGGTGGTTGTCCTAGGTCTCTTGGCTACTTTTAGCTAGATGCAGGAGGTAGCAGTTTTTAAAACTAAGTCTCAGTTGTCGCACACTGTACCATTTTTCCATCTCATTTTTATAATATTACGACTTCTGCTGGGATTGACATTCTTTTTAACTATAACCACAATCCAGAAAATCAACATATTTTTCTTCTCTTCCTTTAACACTGTCACTATTGCATAGAAATATTTGCAAATCTTGATTTTTCAAAGCATCATATCTGAATGTTTAGAATATAGTGACATTTCCACATACAGAACTGATGGAACTTAAAGCTGAAACTGGTGCATAGCTTGTGAAGTCTGGAATATTGGCCTGGGCATTATTAAAGAGTTATTTGTTTGTCATTAGGTGTCTATGGGCCAGTATGTTGCCAAAACATTTTTAACAGGAATTTGCATATCTCATTTGATGCAGTGTTAAACGGTGGCTTATAAATGCCTTTGCAAGAATTTATTTCTGTTTGGACAGGTCTTTCTTGCTGGATCCTATATGCATGTAGTATGAGACTTTTTTGATCCTCTTTGCTCTCTACCCTTGGGGTAAATACATCAGAGTCTTCTTGGTAAATTATTTCAGAACATAACTGCAGTTTCCACTTATTCTATGCTGGCGATGACGTTTAATAAGTACAACTTCTTGTCTGCAACTAGTGGAGTCAGGCTTGTTTGCTTGAGTGCATTATGAAAGCCCACTAGGTAAGTTATAGCATAATCAGAAGTCAGCATGCTGATAGACAATTTCCAGTAGAACTTTGCATAGTCACAACAATGTTTAAGTAAAATGTAGTTTGAAAGTGTCTCTGCATGTTTCTGTTTTGCCAGTGTTTTTTCTACAGCCACCTGAACAAGGCTTTGCTGTGCCTGAAACACTGCAGGTAAACCATATTTCACATTCAGTCTGCTCTCATGACCAGTTACCCAACATGCCTCTTACACTTTTTGCAGCTGTATTGTAATACGTTGTAAATACTGCGGTGGTGGTGCTGCGGTAGTGCTGTCGCCTCACAGTAAGACGTTGTCCCCTTCGATTCTCAGCTAAAGCGTCTTCTGTCTGGAGACATGCGTGAATGGGTGTACCTTCGTTGAAGGTTGTGCATTAGGGCTGGCAACTCGGCACGTAAAAATCTACTGCCAATCATTAGCGGACCGGAGTTCCACTGTGGCGACCTCTAACTGGGAAAAGCCGAAAGACACAGCAACATTGCCATATGTTGTAAATGAAATTTCCTATGAAAAAATACATTAGTAAATTACACAGCTACTAAAACCTGCGTATAGCCAAGCAGTGGTAATATTCATAAAAAACCTTTGCCTGAATTTCAAGACTTGTAAAAGGCCCTCCAAGTCACAAATGTAATCAAAATCCAATCCATATTCCCCTTGTGTGAAATTATACCATGAAATGTTCTCTCTACATGTAGTTCACCTAGGCCACACATATTGAGAAATACGAAAAATCTCTAAAAGATCTTTTCTTGTAGCAATCAGAAAGAAAAAGAAAAAAACGAAAGGGCAAGTTGTCTGTGCATCTGATTGTCCTGAGTCTCCTGATACATGCAATTAAGTGGGCCATTCTGTGGGAAAGTAGGCTAATACTGTACATGCACTATGTTTTTTTTTATGTAATCAAATTATTAATCAACGCATGCATTTATTAATAGCACTTTGAAGCACTACTGTTCACGGATAACTTCTACATCTCAAAATCAATAGCTTTGTGGAGAATGAAGACCATGATCAAGAAATGGACAAGTAATCTGATTTTCAGTCAGTTACAAACTAGACAGATTTCCTGTTAACGTACTATGATGCTATTACTTCATATGTAGGCAAGTCTGAAAATCAGACCCATGAACTATATGATTTTTAGACTGTCCAGCATGTGTTGCAATGGTTCTGCTATTCAATGTCACCTTCCAGAAAGTTAATGTTTCAAGAGAATAAAAAATACCTGAAAACCACATTCACATTCTCCAAACATACATATATATATATATATATATATATATATATATATATATATACACTACCTCCATGGTAGCACCAACTCGAAGGAGGGAGAAATATCCCTAAAAAGTAAATCATTGATGTTACACAATTAGAAATCCCATTGGCAATGATTTCCTATGGGGAAAAGCATGCAACAGTATGCCATTTGTCTTTTTTATCTATGGTCTACTGATTCTTGATCAATTTCTCCTCAAGCATGTGTAAGGAAGCCTTCATATGCATTTAAAATGGCATCTTTTTACCAGATGTTGAAACATTAGTCTGCTTACATGATGCTGTAACAACCAGAAACTTTTAAGCACTACAGATTTTGCTGACACTTGTCTTTCTTCTTAAGAGAAAACATTGGATGAAGCTGAGATTTCATTCACTGAAGCTTTTGTTTTTAGAATCAGTAAAGGTTAAACAAGATATTTGTCTCCAAATGTTTTATTTGTTTAGGTTTATTTATTAACCATTGAAAAAACCATTAGACCCAACTGTCTATTTTTCCAGTAGAGACATAAGAACTTGCATTCATTCATTTTAACTTGCTGACAGCCAAAAAGTATCCAAGCGGTAGTTGTAGGAATCAAGCCTATTTCCCCACATGCTAAGTTACTGACAGCAGATTATAGGAGGATAGGTAGCTGTGTGTGATTAGGAATCACTAATTAGTAGTGTTTGACAGCATAGTCCCTCACGTATTACCAACTGGGCTCTGATATCACATTAGTTATTAGGTAACTCTTGGGATATAAATTATTTTAAATGCCAGCAATCCCACATGTGAAAAAAGGTTTTATGACCGAATCACCCTGCACTGTTACACAATGGCCAAAAGGCACTCACTATACTCTTGTTAAATAAATTATCTACCCCAATCAAATGTAACCTACAGAGCAATGTAGTGATTTGATTTACTTATCAAGGGCAGAGAGAAAGTACAGATCAACTTAAGATGCCTGCTACACAACCACTCTAGCTGCTGAGCTCAGTAAATTGCAATGCAATGTGAATATTCCAGATGCCAGGCTGAACAAGGCAGAGACCTGTAGGCATCTGACTACTGGGACTCCCCTGGAGAACTGATGGCACGAGCACGGGCAGATTACCTGCAGATAACTGAGAAATTGGGCAGGTGGTCACCCTTCCTCTAGACACACAGAAAAGCAGTCATATCTCTGCAGATTTTGGTAAAAGAGCAGGTGGCACAAGTCTGATGCAGTTCTTGAATTTCCAGGATAAATACATTGTGTTAACCCATTTGAGGAATGAATTGCATGGAAACTGAATTATTTTATGTAGACAATGCTGCTGAGATTGTGTTGCAAAGATTTAATGCCTTTTCATAGAAGCAATATATGTGAGTCACCCTCAAATAAACAAGTGCAGACCGAGACAAATGGAACAGTGCCAGATCTGAGAGAGCTATATAGCTATGCCACCAGGAGACACATATCCATCAAACACACCCTAGTTAAAGTTTTAAAGGCAGGAGACATTTTGTATGGCTCAATGTCTAGCAGACATAAACTGCTGCCCTCTCTGGCCTGTAAAACAGCTACATATTTTTTTCTGAAAACACATCTGAGGAAGACCACGAGGCCAAAGAGGAGTTGCATGATGCCAGAATTTTGTCCATTGAGGAATTATAGTTTTTACAAAAACGGTGCTGAGCAGACTGCAGTAGTAGCGGTTGTTGTATATTTAATTAAAATAGCATTGCTTCTGCACTGATGATACAGTAGGAGAACATATCTTAGCCATATCACAGTTGCATTAAGTGATATTTCACAAACTAGGATAGTGTTAAAATGATATACAGCCTATACTGTTGAAGCTAAATGTTGACTTACAAAGCTATCTTAGTTTTCTTCCAGCATCTTCAGTTTTCCATTATACAGGAAGGGAAATTTGTCAGCAATTATTTACATCACCTGAATAGTCACCCATAGGAAGTGAAAAGATACTGTGATGAAAAATAAGTTTATAAGGGCTATTAGATTAATTAAAAGAGAAAATAATTTTAAGGAAGAATTACTTAATATCAAATGCATATGTACAGAAACTTGTTGAAGTTTTTTTTATATGGTTAAATGATAGTGGACTATGCTCAAAGGTTAAAATAAATGGCATTAGCAATTATCTGAAATCATTAGGAGCTGATGTATCAATACAACAAGTAAAAATTGTTCATAGACACCAATAGTGTATTTTTAAGTTATGGGGGATGTTGTGATTGACTAACTTAGCAAAATGTGATGAGGAAGTGGCAATATTCTTTAGATAGTCAATAGGCTGGAAGGTGAAAGATACTTATCACAATTCAGAGAGCAGATGGGTGGTAATCAGAGTAGACACGCCAACTGCATTGTTAGTAGCAGACATGGTGTTATGGACACGCTCAGGATGCAATGAATTGTTTTTCCAGATTTACTGTATCACTTACAGCCCTTAATGTAGATGACACACTGATCACTATCGGTGGGATTTTAATGTTACCATAGACCAAGTACTTGATAGAGTTTCCCCAGGACGAGCAGTACATTGAGACTCAGGCAATATTAAAGGTCTATATCAACATTCCTGGGTTTTGTGATATTTGTAGAATTATACAGGGAAATGAGTCTGGTTTCACGTACTTTTCCCCAAATAGAACATATCATAGTAAGTGTATTCGTGGTTGGTTTACTTTTCCCCAAATGGCACATCCCATACGAAGTGAATTTTTGTTTGGTTTCAAGTGGGAAGATGGAGGGATTTGAATCTGTGCTTACACATCCTTGTGTGCTATGCAAACACTTACTAGTGTCTTTGGATGCAAGCTTACACCATGATGTGGACAAGCCCAAAATAAATACATGGAGGAGGACACACTAGTTTTAAAGATTGATTTGTCTGTAAAATTCATTAGTCTGTGAGCTTTGTAAGATTGTGCAGAGTAACCCACAGAATTCTATGCCAATCAGAGTAGAATATGAACCCTGTAACCTTGAACTGAAAGATTTATGATCTTCTGCTAAGGAAGTTCTGATGGCCTGGGAGGTCCAGGAGCTTGTCCAAATCTAGGAAGGTGTATTAAAAGCTCACGGCACTTGAAAGTGGATCAAGGTTGCAAATGTAGACTTAGTAAAGGCATAGAAGGCAAAACTATGTTTGGCTGAGGTTCAGCATTTAAAGTCAATACTGCATTGCAGAGTGATATGCTGCTGCAATGGGCAAAAGGTTGAATGGTGACAGTTCAGGTATCTATTGAGATTTCATTTGAATAAGTATCAGAAGAAGCAATAATTAAAGTAATGCAAGCAGAAATAGTGAGATTAACCTGCCCATGAGACCTTTAGACATACTTTGCCTAGCTGTACTAACACCTGTGTCTGACTACCATGCCTACAGATGAGTTCCTTCCTAAACTTTGGCTCTCCAAATTGAGATTAGAGGTGCAAAGGTTGGTACTGGAGCTGATTTCAGCAGTGGAGGTTTTAAAGGCATTGTGAGACACTCCAGACAGGATAGACCCAGGGCTAGATAGCCTTATTGTGGGCCTTCATGTGATGGTTAGTCAAGGTCTGCTATCACCTTTCATCTCTTTGTTTCAATCATTTTCAGATCATATGAGCCTCCCTTTGTCCTGAAAAGAGCCAAGAATTGTGGTTCTACTAAAGCCAGGTAAGGAAGCTACACTGATTCAAAGTTACAGGCCATCTCCCTGATAACTATGGAAGTTAAAATATACATAAAGATAATAGTGAATGGATTACAACTTTTGCTTCCCTTCTTGGTTTATATACATAAAGGTATTAATGACTGAACTACAGTGTTTGCTTCCCTTGTTGGTCCATTACACTCCTATGGCCTTTGTAAAAGACAGATCAAGGTATTCCATTCTCAGGGGAGGAGTTATATTTGGAAGCTTTTAGGCTATATGAGCTTTCTTGGAGAGTTCATTCATGGGATAAAATTGTTATATGGGAAATTCTACCTCAACCACAGCTTTTCCTATTGGTAGAGGCATTCATCAGAGTTTTTGTATTTAAGCTCATTAATATTTGGGATTATTTAAGTACACCTCTAAAAGAAACATTGCTTATCTTTTCTGTGTAATCTGATATTAAATTCATCATTATTTTATATACATATGTTTATTGTTATCATTCGTCTTATCCCAGTGAGATCAATGTCAAACTGAATTGAATCTTTATTTGGAAAACTGTTTGCATGTGTCTCCCACATTCTAAATTTATACACCAGTACCTTTTATTGTTAAATAACGCTTGCCTGACTTCCCATAAAATAGCAGCAGTGCATAATTTGTATCCTTCTGATTGCCCACTGTGTAGGAAAATTAAAATGCAGATTTACTTCACATTTTTTTTTGGTATTACAGCTCTATTAAGAGAATTTACAACATGATTACCATCTCATCTTCAAAACTAATATGATGGTAAATGGTTTACGTCTGTTAACTAATAAGTATACCAATACAGTAACATGCAACAGGAGACAGTTATTCATTATGTTTAATTTCACTTTGATCCGAGTTCTTCATTCAGAGTTTGTCACAAAACATTTTAAGGGAGTTTGAGAAATTTTCTAATATTTTGAAAATTTACTGTGTTATAAAAACTAACCCAGAGCCATATGTAGTTTACACACACACACACACACACACACACACACACACACACACACACACACACACACACACACACACACGCGCACACACACACACACACACACGCACACACACACACACACACACACACACACACACACACACACACACACACATGCATATATATATATATATATATATATATATATATATATATATACCACGTACCTCTTACCTGACCCTGATTTATGTCTCTTTTTATAAATCACAGATCCTTACAGTCAGTAATGCCAGACAGATTTTCATGTTACTGTTCATAATTTGCATATTGATTCTCCATTTACTTTTTAAAGAAAGTCTCAGCATAGTTTATATAATGTTCCTGGTGCTGGCTAGTGTTCCCCTCAGCTTCTTATTGAAACTCCCCCCACTGTCCATCATAACTCATGTACATTTGCAAGCTTTTGATCCTGCTAGACATTAGGGCTTTATAGTTCTTAGTATTTAAAAACAACAAAAACTAACAACATTAACAGATTGGTTAGTTCAGCTGGCTAGTGCTCCTGTTTTCTTTTTAAAAGGTGCAAGGTTCAAAACCTTTATTCCCCTTGCACTTCACATATTTTTCATTTAAGGACACTTTAGAAATAGGTTCATAGGTTCATAGGTAGGTACTAGGCTATCTGCCCAATGGCATCTATAAGCCTAGCCAGAATGTGTTGGTTTCACCATCCCCTTAGATTAGTTCCCTGTGCCTCATGTCCAGCAGAACCATTAGTTCCCTGTGCCTCTGTCCAGCAGAGCCACTGCAGTGATCCCCGGGGTAAATTTTCTGTTCCCATCCACTTGTCAAGGTTTCTCTTGAAGAGTGTTAGTGAGGGGCTCTGCCTAATGTAGACTGGAATCCTGTTCCAAAGCATGGGGAACCTCTGGGACAGGAATCTATACCTCCAGCATGTCCTATTTATCATTATGGTGAGGTTTAGATCCCTAAAGCGTGAGGCTCTCAGGGATTTGTTTTTTTTTTAGGTGGAGCATGTCCATCAATTCTGGGTTGGACATGGCCTTGTATGTCAGGCAGAGATCACCTCTGAGTAAGCGGTATGCAAATGAGTACAGCTGGAGTTTTTTCAGTCGGGCTGCATAGGGTATCTGAGGCCAGTAATTCTCTTGGTGAGGTACTTCTGTGGTCTTTCCAGCTGCTGCAGGTGTCTTGTAAGGTACATCCCAAATGGGGTGTTGTACTCTATGATGGGTCTGATGAGTGATGAGAAGAGGGGCACGGTGACCTCTTTTGTTCTAGATGCAAACTCTTTTGTGATTAGGAAGGCCACATAGAAGGATTTTCTAACCACCTTGGCAATATGATTATCAAAGGAGAGATTACTATCTACTTTGGTCCCCAGATCCCTTATAACATTTTCTGTATTTAGGGGACTACCACATATGTGGTAGTTTGCGGGGACTTTGTTTTTTCCAAAGGGGATGACTATGCACTTTTTGACATTTAGCTTGAGACCATGATTTTGACACCAGGTATCTGTCTCTGATCCTTCTGGAGGATGTCTGTATCAGCCAGAGAGTCAATTATGGCCCCCAGTTTGCAGTCGTCTATACGAACTTGGTCAGCCATAGTCCTCCTGTGCTTGCCTGTACCTCTGAGAAGTATATACCAAATAGGAGGGGTCCCAGGACTGAGCTCTGGGGACTCCACTTGTAACCGGTTTAGAGTCGGACCTAGAGCCTGCAACTCTCACTGTGTGGGTTCTATCCATGAGCCAACTGGCAACCCATCTCATGACGTAGGGGTTTATGTTCAGGCTGGTGAGCTTGTCTATAATACAAGAATGAGGAATGGTGTTGAAAGCCTTTGTGAGGTCTAAGTAGGCTGTGTGGACCTCCTTTCCCTCGTCTAAAGCCTTGGTAACTGTCTCAAAGAAGTCCTCCAGGTTTAGGAGGCATGATCTGCCCATAACAAAGCCAAACTGGGTAGGGTCCAATGTTTGGAGGGTTCCAATGTCTCTGTTAATGAGTTCCATGATGATGCACTCCATAGCCTTGCAGACCAGGCTAGTCAGGCTTATAGGGTAATAGTTTCCGGGGTCCGTTGTGGCTCCACCTTTGTGGAGCAGAATAACTGTTGCTGTGTGCCACTCTATGGGTATGTAGCCTGTAGAGAGGCTGAGTTTGAAAAGTGTGTTTAGGTAAGGGGTTAGTTCATTTTGGAGCTCATGTAAGACACAGCCTGGGACACCGTCCGGTCCCATTGAAGCTGTGTTTTTGGCTTTGGCTAGGGCTGTTTTAATCTGTGTGTCAGTGATTGCCGGGGCTCTACATTCTTCTGGTATGGTTATGGGCCCTTTAGGGGGTGAGAGGGGGTGACGTTTGCACTAAACCTGTCTGCCAGAATGTTGGCAATATCAGTCGGTTCAGTGCATTTTGTGCCATTCTGCACCAACTTAGAGCAGATCTGAGAGTTTCCATTTAGGTTCTTGACATAGCTGAAGAACGCTTTGTGGTTATCATTGGAGTCCTTGGCAATTTTTCTTTCGAAGCTAGCCTTGGATGATTTTATGAGGGATCATAGCTTCTTGCTGATACTGATCAGGGATGTCTTTCCTTCTTGAGATTTTACTCTTTTCTGTACTAGTTTCCTCCTTCTATTGTATAACTTGTTTATGGCAGGGGTCCACCAGACTGGTTTCCTTTTCTTGGAGGAGTGAGTCTTGGTTTTTCTTGGTATAGCACAATCCATGCATTTTTGCAGGTGCACATAGAGTGCCTTTGTAAGGGATTCAGCAGCTTGGACAGCGTTGTCCTTTAGCATGGGGGCTGTGAACCTTTCCACCTCGGTCTTGAGTAATGTGAAGTTTGCTTTTGAAAAGTTTTTCACGGTGGTTTCCTTGATTGGGGGTGGGGGCAGAATGTGGATATCCAGAGTGATTAGTCTATGGTCTGATCTAACCAGCGAGGAGTTGACCTCTGGTGTGGAACACCGGTCGCCCATGTTGGTGATGACCAGGTCCAATATGTTGTCACCTCTGGTGGGGGTGTTAACCAGTTGATCCAGGGCATTCGACTTTATAAATTCTAGGAAGCATTGGGCAAGGGAGTTAGTACTTGAGTAGTTCTCCCAGTTAATGTTTGGGTAATTGAAATCACCCAATATTAGGGTGTTTGGTAGGACCTTTATATTTTCCAGTGTCTCCAGAAATGCGGAATGGGGGTCCTGGGTCATGGTGGGTGATCTGTAGCAAGCTAGAATTTGAATTGCAGTTTTGCGCATTGTTAGCTGCACATGGATGATCTCTGAGGCATCATGCTGCGCCACTAACCTGGAGGTGTGGGTATCCTTGATGGATATGGATACACCCCCACCTTTTGTGTTTTGGTCTGGGTTCTGTGACCGAAAAGTATTGTATGAGTTATAGCATGGTAGTGCTGGGGTGCTCTCTGGAGCCTTAAACCAGATTTCTGTTACTGCACAGATATCGATGTTCTCCATACTGAGGAGTGCCTCAAGTGCATGCATTTTGAGGTTTAGACTTCTGGCGTTGAGTTGCATTACCCTCAGTTTTTGGTTACTTGTGCTTTTTATGGTGGTGGGTTTGTCTTTTGAGCCTTGCCTAAAAAATGCACTATGGTGACAGCAAAAGCCTTGGCAAGTATTCAAAAGCCTAAGGGTGACAAGCGCAAGCCATCTCTTGTGAAGCAACATGGCTTGTTGAGCATGTCATCCCAGGTGGACAGATACTGGATCTCCTTTGAATGACACCAGAAACTTAGCCAATTGTTGAAATTGGTCATTTTGTCTTTATACTGTGGCATTATTCTTGGTGAGGGCAGGATGCTACTTAGGGTCAGGGTCATACCGGCCTGGGCTACATGATTAAAGAGCTCTTCCATGTCTCTTTTCATGTAGTCCAGGGAGGTACGTCTCAGGTCATTCACACCAACATGGACAATGACAGAGTTGTATTTGTACTTGTTCTGAAGCGACCTGAGTGCTTGTGTTATGTGGCGGATCCTGGCACCTGACAGGCTGCTAACTGTAACCTTCTCCTTGTCCAGCATAGTTAGTGGAACATCAGTGTACCTGACTATAGAGTCACCTATTACTAGTGTGCTGGGTATGTTATTTTGCCTTAAGGGCTGTAATTGCATGGCACACTGATTATGTGAAGTATGTGTTTCATGGTTTGTGATGGGGTGTGGAGGTTGCTTGGATGTCTGCTTTGGAGGTCTCTGTTGCTTTTGCAGATTTTTATTTAGAGCCTCCGAGTATGTTTTCGTGTATTTATGTGTGTTATTTGCCGGTGTTGGTTTAATAGGTCTATGTGAAACTGATGGTGTGTTGAAAGTATTTCCCTTCTCCTCTTGACTGTCATTTCCAGTCTTGGGTTGAGAGAGCTTTGCCTCCAGTTTGGCTGTATAATTGCATCTCTCGCATATATTAGTGTTTGGTGGTAGGAGGAGTGGGTTGTCTGTGTACATGATTCAGTTGTAACATTGCATCAAAATGCCCAGATTCACCAGTTGGACTGGAGAGTACACCTGAAACTGCCCTTTGGACATGCCTGAATAGGTAAAGTGAGCTGTTTTACTGATTGGCTGGTAGGGACGAATAGAGAGCCTTGTCCTTCTAGATAGTATAGGGGGTTTAGTGCTAAGGTTAGTTAGTGCTTGCTATGAGTTTTGAGCAAGTGCTGGGCTGTGAAATGAACGGTTTGAGTGCTTAAGTTAAACGTTTGTCTAGTTCCAAGGGAAAAAAATTGAAGAGTAGACTTTGTGGAGCCAGGAATTGTTTAACCCTAGCTAACGGCACTGCCCGGCGTGCAAAACCGTGCAAATGTGGTTTTTATAGCAGGGAAATGAAAGAGATAGAAATTAGCCCAAAATGGCCAATAAACTACTAACTTCTGGGCTGAAACCACCCCTCCAGGGACAGATAGGCTGCTCAAAGCTCCCCTCTCTCACAAGTGAACAGAGAAAATTCCTTCTATCCAAGCAAGGTATGGGCAACACAGAAACTTGTAATACAGCCCTGAATTCAGGAATAACCTGAAAACTGCACTATACTAGTTCAGAAAGGTGGGAAAAAAGTATATTTTTTTGTTTGTTTTTTTCAGAAAATTAAGCAGATACAATCAAAAAAACAATTTAAATGCACAAAAATGGCTATCACACTTTAGTGTGTAGCCTACAACAGTTAAACAGATTATTTAAACACAAAACTCAACTTAGTTCAAGTGCAGGCAGCAAATAAGTACAATATGTAGCAGAAACAAGATTTTTAAATCACAGAAATGCTAAAAAATTGGCATTTTAGATGGAATTAGTTAAAGGCAGCAGGAAAATGCAGAAAAATGATACTTAATCACTCCAAAGTCTCTCTTTTTTTTTCTCTGCTGATGTAGAACTCTGCAAGACACATGTCAGGCACTTGCTGAGCTGAATACAACAGCAAAAAAATGTGCAAATGCGTTTTTTTATAGTAGGGAAATGAAAGAGAGAGAAATTAGCCCAAAATGGCCAATAAACTACTAACTTCTGGGTACAGCAAACAAGGTGCACAAATATCAGAAAGAAACAGTTCAAATAAGCAGGCACAATAAGCCTTTAACCAGAAATTCCCAGCTCAAAAGGGCAGAATCTAGCCTCTCCTCCCACAAGAGTGCAGACCACAAACCTTCTTAATGTAAAATAACTGGCCTCAAGCCCAAGTGCTTAAACCAGAACTAATGCGCTTTTAGAATAACAGACACTGAGCCTTCAATCAGCAATTCCCAACTTAGAAGGATGTAAGCTACCTGTCCTGCCACAACAATGCAGTCCACAAACCTTCTTAATGTAAAACAACTGGTCTGAAGCCCAAACACTTAAACCAAAAGGCTTAGAATAACAGTTACAATTTAATCAGGCTACTACCAAGCAGTAATAACTGCAGTAGAATAATACAATTGAGTACTTTTAAGAAGAAGCACAAGCAGAATAAGGTAATAAACTGGGAAGAAACACAATTACAGTAAAAGCAGATGAATAAAGTGCAATTTTTTATAACAATAGAAAACGAGCAAACTGATTCAAACAAATTACCCAATCAACCAGTAAAAAAACTCAAAACTGAGCCCTGCTCCAGCAGTCCTCAACCAGACAAGCTCCAACCGTGCACTCCTGCCACCAGAGTGCAGGGGAACCCTCTCCAAAAAAGACGGCCCAGATCAGTGCTCAAGTTATACAAACAAAGCTAGATTCAGCAGGCCTGAATCTAGACTATGCTACAGCAGACAAGATGCACCAGTATCAGAAAAACAGTTCAAATAAGCAGGCACAGTAAGCCTTTAACCAGAAATTCCCAGCTCAGAAGGGCAAAGTCTAGCCTCTCCTCCCACAAGAGTGCAGACCAAAAACCTTCTTAATGTAAAATAACTGGCCTGGAGCCCAAGTGCTTAAACCAGAACTAATACACTTTTAGAATAACAGACACTGAGCCTTCAATCAGCAATTCCCAACTTAGAAAGATGTACGCTACCTGTCCTGCCACAACAGTGCAGACCACAAACCTTCTTAATGTAAAACAACTGGTCTGAAGCCCAAGTGTTTTAACCAAAAGACTTAGAATAACAGTTACAATTTAATCAGGCTACTACCAAGCAGTAATAAATGCAACAGAATAAAAACAACTGAGTACTTTTAAGAAGAGGCAAAAGCAAAATAAGGTAATAAAGTAGGAAGAAACTCAAATACAGTAAAAGCAGATAAAGTGCAAATATTTTATTTTTATTTTTTTATATAACAATAGAAAACGAGCAAATTGATTTAAACAAATTACCCAGTTAACCAGCAAAAAAATCTCACATCTGAGCCTTGTTCCAGCAGTCTTCAATCAGACAAGTTCAGGGCCTAAGTGGGTATGCCTACTCAAATGTTCTCTCTGTATTAGGCAGGATGAGCTAATGAGACTAGACTAGGATAGAGCTGGGATAGAGCCGAACAGATGGGAATGGTAGGAGTGTCTGAAATCAAAATATGATCTCACTGTACTTGGCTGAGTGTGCAAATGAGATGGGCCCAGGAGGAGTGTTCAAACACAAATTTACAGGAGGGGCGGTCAATTCCAAAGCCACCAAGATTAATATCACAACAAGAACAAGGAGCGTGGGTGGGGAAAACTAACTGCAGACAGACAGAGAGCTCACAATTTTCAGTGAAACAAATAAATAAGGAGATAAATGCAGTACTGTGTTAACACAATATTCAATGAAACAATAAAACAGAAAAAATAAAATGCAGTACTATCTTATAACACTGCAAGGTTGTACTTATCTCAGCTTGTAATAAAGTTGATGTAGGTATGTAACAGCTAACTAAACAGCTCAAGTATGCAGCTATTCAGCAATTACCCACAGGTATCTAGTGGTGGTGGACAGAACTGAGATGGAAGAAAGTAGGGTTTGATTCTTTTTTTATTGCTTTTACAGCACTCTACAAAGAGTAACCCTGGTGTCTAGTGCCCCCCACTCTTTTATGCAGCACGTCAAGCTATGTCCATCACATCAAAATAGTATGTCTCCTATCAATGTCAATAAAATGCTTTTCTGTGAATATGATCCAAATTATATATTTTATTCATAATCTCCTTATCTAGCCATAAAGGGCCATTGTGCTGACTTGCACTAAAATGTGTATAAACAAAATATGCTCAATACCAACCCTAAATAACTTATGCAAATCTTTGCACACTATATCATTAATCTTTAGAAAATCATCTAGGCCACAAGACTGTAAAGAAACTTTATTTCATCATGTATTTGTATTGAAACTTTATATGTTTCTGTATATGTAATATTGTCTTGTATACATTTGGATGTGTACGCTATATTATTAATCTCTGGAAGATCTTATAGGCACAAAACTGTATAAAAAATTATGTAATAGAAACTTTGAATGTAGCTGTAGTAATTATGTCTTGTATACTTTGGATGTGTAATTGGAGCTTTTCTCCCTGGGCCTCCACTGAAAATTGGTTCTGGACCCAGTGGACTTTCCTGGTCAACAAATATCAATAAATAAATAAATAAATAGATAAATATATTTTTAAGTGTCTTTAATACAGGCTATATACACTAGCCCTGGTGTCTAGTGTTTCTCCCCCAAAACCTAAGTGCATTAAGACATGTTATAAACAGAGTGTTAATCCTGGAGTCTATTGTTCCCCTAACCTTAAGTGCCATTAAGGAATAATGTAAAGAGAGTTATCCCTGGTGTCTAGTGTTCCCTTAACCCTAAGTGCTGTTAAGGCCTGATGTAAAAACAGTTATCCCTGGTGTTTAGTGCTCCCCCTAACCCTAAGTGCTTCTAAGGCCTGAAGTTAAAAGAGTTATCCCTGGTGGCTAGTGTTCTCTACCAGTGTTGCAATATTTACCATTTAGTGTAGGGGAGGCCCGCCTCCACATATACAGGTTCTCACACACAGACACACACACATACACACACACACACACACACACACACACACACACACACACACACACACACACACACACACACCTACCAAACCTACCCCCTCACTAACCCATATAAATACATGCTCATACCTCCCTACGCTATTTCTCCCCTAAACTTCCCTGCACTTACTTCTACCATAATGGGTGAACATTAGATTATGGCTGTGTTCATTAACATGAATGGCCAGGAGCAGCCACGTTAATTTACACATCTGAGTAATTCTCTAAATCACTTGACTGTGTAAATGTCCTACCTCAGGCAGTTCTATGGAAGGCACATGGCCAATTAGCAAAAGTATCTCCCCTGGAATGCCTCATTAGCATTTAGCATGGCCACGGAGACAACCCACTGTAGTAGGGCCGTCTTTGAATATGGAAAAGGTACCAGGAGTTGTACAACTCATGTTAAAGCAAGAAATACTTTAAGAGTTGACATTTGCTGTGTTTTACATTTCTGTATGAATCTATATACTCTTATCATTTCTTTTGTAAACATATAATCACAGCAAAACAATTGTTATTGTTAAAAAAGTACTATATCCTGGACTTTTAAAGGTTTTATGTGCTATTTAAAACAAAAAAGAAAGAAAAAGTTTGTTCATGTAACTCAGTCACATGTTTTGTCAGGGGTTATTCAATCTACAGGAATTCTGGTTACTTTTCATGCCTTTCAGTGACTTTTAATGAAGAAAATGCTTTCCATGTATTCTGTAAGTTTAAATTATTTTATTAAACCATTTTATTTGTGCAAGCATTTTCTGACATCTTCAGTATTTATTTTTCCTTTCAGACTGTACATGGGCAGCCACGGTGGTGCAGCGGTTAGTGTTGTCACCTCACAGCAAGAGGTTCCCTGGTTCAATCCTTGGCTGGGTTGCCTTCTGTGCGGAGTCTTCATGTCCTCCCTGTGGTCACGTGGGTTTCCTTCAGGTGCTCTGGTTTCCTCCCACATCCGAAAGACATGCTGTAGGTGGATTGGACACTCTAAATTGGCCCTAGGTGTGAGTGCATGTGTGTGTGTGCCTTCTGTGGAAGGTTGGGCACCAGGTTGGCAACTCTACACCATAAACCTCCACTACCAATCATGAGCTGACAGGTGATCTGTTGTGGCCACCTCTAATCGGGAAAAAGCCGAAAGAAGAAGTAAAACCTTAGCAATGGACAAGGAGCATGCTAAAAGCTAAGAAATTCCCCTTAATTTCACAGGACTCATAGATTAGCCACTTGTAGTCACTGAAGACTATCTAGTAATAATAGACATATTAATACAGGAGTGGGCAACGAATTATGTGAGTTTTTATTTTTTGTGCTAAAGTCCCCGTTAAATTGCTCAGTAGTTCTAAAAAAAACATTGCTAACTTATGTGTATAGATGTTGGGATGTACCACAGTGTTCTGAGATACCAGAAATGAGCAGATTCAGTTATCTGTCATATAGCTGTAATTCTTATCCTGAAGGAGGCTAACTGCTGTGGCAATAAATTTATATTACTGGATGTAGCTTAAACTACTGACCTGCTACTCCTTGGCTGTGTTAAGCATGTCCCGCTGATTATGTTGAAGTGCATGCATTTGATTATATTGTACTACTGAGGCTAAGTTTGGACCTTCTGTTCCTCAAGCAAAGCACTGATTTTTTTTTTGTAAAACTGTATTAAATTAACAGACTTGGCAAGAATAGATAAAGCCCATGGGTGGCCTGTGAAAGATACAAATCAAATGTTATCACTGTCAGCAGAATTTCTTGGTTCAAAGGAAGAATTACAGTATAACAACTTATCTTTTTGTGAACCCCAAGACAGTGTGAAGTCCCAATTTTCACTGTGTTGTGATGTGAGATCTGAATGAACACATGCAGCTGGATAACAAAAAGCTTGATTTATATTGTCCTGTGTTCGTAGAGCAGAATTACAACTTGGCTAAGACTGAGCAGCAGGGAAGATGTCTGTTCTCCTGTGGAGTTTTGAAAAACTGTGGAGTCATTAATCCCTTTAAGCATCTGCAGCTCCATACATTCTACCTGTTCTTTTACTATTATCCTTCTGTTTGCTAAGGTAAAACCCTCAGTGATGATGTCCATTTGCAGAAAGTGGGCAGTAAACTGAATAACTTGCCCCTCCAAAAACATGTACGGTAGTCATCTGCATCCTAGAAGCAAATTTACTGATACACAGCAGGAAAACAAGGGTAAAGGATAATTTTTATATCAGTTACCCACAAAAATTGAAATGATCTCTATGCAGATTACAGTGCATAGTCATTCCTGACTAGCACATCACCCTTGCTCCTCCCCCTTCAGCAGATTCTCATCATAACACAATTTCAGAAGTTTCAGATAATGTATGCTTAATTCATTATTTATTCAATCTTGTAAGAATCTAATTGATACAATTTCTCTATGCTTACTGTTAGTGACAAGTTCTGATATAAAAATCTCTGCAAGGTTTCATTCTTGTCTCTCCTCAAAGTTCACTATCTACAAGACCAGCACTTTTAAATAACACATCATTCACAGATTCCCGAATCAAAAGATTCAAGGCTCGTACATCTATTACTACATCCCGCTGAAGGTTCAATCACAGTCTAACAAAAAATCAAATCTGTTGGGTGGTTGGCTATTTCTAGTGTAGACAGTAAACGTACATTTTACATGTTCAGGAAACTCAATCCCATCCCTAGTGTCTATTTGTGGGACAAGTAGACATTAAAAAGAAAATAGTCAAGATGGCTTTCTTTGAATGTTTCAGCCATTTAAACAGTTTCCCTATTATAATTATTTTGATTTCTAGCTGTATATATGGCACAAATAAAATTGCCCTTGCATGTACTAGTCTTCTGATGGTAAATATTCAATGGCAAAATAACATCCTTGTCAAATGGGTTATGATAGCTTAAGTTCTAATAACCTTAACACGTCTGTATGATTAATTCTTCTGCCCCTTACAAGACTGACACTTAGTACTGGGTCTGATATTTATTCAGCTAATGACAACATTCATAAAACTACCCTTCCACAAAATGGTTAAATCATCTGAAAATCTGTTGTACATAGTCAAATGTGATTTTCTGCAATGCAAACAAAACTGTCATCTTATGATTACCAATATTTACATGTGTGTGTGTGTGTGTGTACATATAGGTTGTAGTCACATACACACACACACTTGAATTCTTGTCCTGCCAGTTGTTATCTTGTGTTTGTGCACTGTAATATCATATAGTGCATGAAGCACCTTGATCACCCTTCAAAAACATAAAAAAGCTGCACTTGTTAAGCACTTTTCTGATGACAAAAAGGTGCCTAAAATGCTTTTGTTAAGCACCCAGAATGACTGTTAAGACCGAGTCTCGTGCTGAGGAATGACAGAGCACAATGCTATCTGGCAAGGGACAGAAGAAGAAGAAGGTAAAACAGTTTTAAAAGCTGTTAGATACTTTGCTCTGTCATACTTGTAAAAAAAGTGTAGCAGAATAGTGTGACTGACTGCTTTTAAAACAGTTTATTCTCCAGAGGGCTATGTCATTTCTGCCTGCTGTCTGTTTGGCACAGCTAAAATATTTTATCATTTTTCAAAGGCTTTGAAATCCAGTAAAACACTTTGTACTCTCACACCTATTTTCTTTTTTTTTTTTCTGTAACTGGTAGCACATGGAGCAGGTAAAGATCTATGCATAACAAAACTTATGAGCAGGTTTTGTTAATCATAACCTTTATTATGCCTTCTTAATATGGATGTCCAGACTAACCTCTTGAGCTTCGCTCCCAAGGTAAATTTCTTAGCATCCAAGTTTTGAAGATATAATAAGTTGATTAGGATCGGAGACCTGATCATAATCCTCTACAAATGTGCATAACTAAAATTAAGGCAACCATCATCATCATCATCAACCCCCTTTTCTTCCATTTTACATGAAGTCAGGGGTTTTTTTTCATCTGAGTTTTCAGAAACCCAAACATATGATATCTTGGACATATGAATTTTGAGTTTCTGAAAACTCGATAATATGATATAAATCCATATATGAATATATATATATATATATATATATATATATATATATATATATATACATAAAAGAGAGAGAGACAGGTTTGCTATCAAAACATTGAACATCAAAATGTAAACCATTCAAAAATGTGGTTTACATGTTTGATGTGTGGAATATTAATTAGTTTGGAATATCAACAACCTAACTGAGGCGAAGTCGAATTTGGCCTCTGAAGTCAGTTGTCCCCTTTGCAGCAGTACATATGTACCAAATCTGTAATGCACAGCGCTGACAGTAATGTTTTTGCAGGGGGGCAAACCCCCCTGCACTCCCCCACACCCCTTCCACTTATATATTCTAACTCCGAGATCGCACTACAGTGTGGAAAAGGTTAAATCTCCCATTCCGCACTGTCCCGCGATCTCAGTCCATAATATTGTCCATGTATGAGCGAATGCACAATGGCATTTGCTGAACAGGAGACTCAAAGAATTGAAGGTTTGCAATATGGGAATCGGCCAACTAATGTTCGACATTCCCATGTTCTCCAAACCTTCATTCTGCATTGTGATAGTAAACCAGATATATATACATATATACATATGCAGACATATAAGGAGCATACCCAGACATGTGGAGGTGCAAGGGCTTAATCCACCATAAAATGCATGAATTTCATTATTTACTGGTTTGCTGTTGAAATCAAATTTCATTTTTCACATATACAGGATGTACAGAACATTTTATCACAACTGTGGCAAGAAGCTCTGTATTAGAGATTGATTCTTGCAAATATATTTTTACTTGTTTTTCAAACAATGCAAAACTACCATTCACAGATTAAATGATACTATGTGGATATTTATCACACACTCAGTTCTGCTTTTATATATATATGGTCATTAAATTAAGTTTCTTTTATATACATTTTACAATCAGTAAGTGGTGAACAAATGTCTGCAAGATATATTGCTGTAAGGCTGAATTAACCCATCACCATCATGTTTGTCATTCAAACCATAACTGGATCAATTTAAAACTGGAACACTTAACTTCATTGCATTCTTGTACTCAAAATATTATTTGACTGCAGTTGCAGGATGATATGAACCTTCTTCTCTTAGGCCTATATCTGCTCTTGGATAAGTGACTCGTGGCTGGTTTGGAGAACTGTTAGGGGGTCGATTTGTAATTCATTTGCTAACTGGACCCTGCATAGTTATAAATGCTGCTTCAGTGCTCTCACTGGAACTGAATTTCCTTGTCAGATGGTTTGGTTTGTGGTTAAAAAAAAAAAAAAAGGAATGCCTGAACTGTAATGTCTTTTAAATCTGTTGCATGTCTAAGAATGCCAAGGAAGCTTACATGTTTTAGCATTCAACATTGCACTACAAATTTGATGCCAGCTGGTTCTCACAACAGCTCCCTCCTCCACGGCTTTGAAAGTGTAACATGAGTCATTGCTACCTATTTTACATATTTCACATTTAGAAAAACATGGCCATTTTCAAAATCAGCTTTACCACTGTCAGATTCCCACTTCCTGCCAGCCTGAACCTTGATACTATTATGTTTATAGTTAGAGTCAGACTGAAATGACTGGTCTTTCTTTAATACTTAAATACCTTGCCAAGCAGCAGCTTCAAATTCACCCCATTCTTGCTTTTGCAGTTTCATTGAATTAAAGCTAAATTAATTTCCTGTTGTTTAGTTAACCAATCAGGTTAATCTCTACTATAAAATAACTGCTTAATAATCCATAAATCACTACACAGCTGATGAGTGGCCAAGAATAGATTACTACATTCAATTTCTTGTATTCAAGCTATGATACCTTCAAGGATCACATGTTTATTGATATAATGACAATATTTTCTTTTACCAATCAAATTATCAAGCTTTCTCTTAAACTGGTGTAACTATCAGATGTTTTAATTTCCAAAGAAAGTTTGTTCTACAATCCAATAATTACTTTGGTAGTAAAATTATCCTTTTTTATGTTAAGTTTAACTGGACTCAAAATTTGATGTTACCATGTCAGAGTATGCTATGATTACTATATATTATCAAACCAAGCAACACTCTGACGAATTCTTTATTGTTTGTTTGTTTCTTTCTTTCTGCTTTTCCTGGTTAGGGGTCGCCACAGCGCTAATGATAAATACCTGATATAGATTTTCATGGACAAAAACTTTGTCATTGCTAAATAAACTTAATTGTTTTAGTCTGTCACTATACTTCAGATGCCTAAGGAAGGGAATGTTATTTCTAAATGTTCATTGTACCAACTATGAAGAAGTTTTATCTGCTAGAGCAGTGGTCTCCAACCTTTTTTGCACCACAGACCGGTTTCATGTAAGACAATTTTCCATGGACCGGCTATCTTGCGCACATAATAAGCAAGCAGTAATGCCTGGCAGGGTGTGTGTTAATGTGTCATTAATGCCTGCCCAGGCAGAGGGCCTCTACACCCCTAGAAGGACATTAATTACACATTAACACACACGCTGGAGGGCATTATTGCACTTAGAGAATGGGGTCTCTGTAAAATTGTTGTGCTGTACTTATTTATTTCTTTAAGTATTATATTATTTTTTTATATATGTTTGATTGGTTCCTCTGCCTAATGTTTCAGACTTGCTGTAGGATATGTTAATGGTGTTGGAAGAAGTATTTTACATCCAAAATTAACACTTAAAAAATATCCAGGCATTTACTTTATTTTTTGGTCCCTTACTCCTAAAACGTTTGTTTTTTTGCCAGTCATTGGAGATTGAAGTAATTAAATAATGGCATACATTTGAGTTTCAGACTATAATTTTCTTCAGAAAATTCATACTAGCACATATCCTTTCATTTAAGCAAGTATGTAATTTTATAAGATCAGTAATTAAAATCTGTTCCTGTGTTGGCGCTTTGCTCCCTCTTTAGTGTAGGGTCTATCCAGATTTATTCAGCTGAAAAGTTCAGAGGTATGCAAACCTCTTCTTTACTGTTACTCTCACTCACTATCTTATGCACACCTGTTTCAGAAAATGTATGGTAACACAAATCCTAATAATCAATTAAAATATGCTCCTATTTTGAGCCTTTGTCCCCCATTTATTTTAGGTTTATCCAGATACCTTGAGCTAAGAGTCAACAGACCATATGTTTCAACTGTCCAGATTTTTGGCTTGTATGTTTGGTCCCATCCTTATAAAGTGTATATTTTTCTAGCAAATCACTGGGGATTGAAGTAATTAAATAATTACAGGCATTTCAGTTTCAAACTTCATATCATTCAGATAATACGTGCTAATGGAAACCTCTAAGTTTATAAGAGCAATATTTAAAATCTGTCCTAATTTTTGGTCATTTGTCCCATCATTTGTGGCTCTGTTCAGATTTCTTGTGCGGAAAGGTTGAACTTGAGAAGTATGGTTGAGAGCTACTCAAACCTCTTAACTGATGCTGCTGCTGCAAGGGATCACTCTCACTGTTCCATACACACACACACATACACACACACACACACACACACACACACACACACACACACACACACACACACACACACACACACACATACACATATACACAGTATCTTCTGCTTTCCTGCACGCATTTACTCACACACGCAGACAGAAACATATACCTACATATATTTTTTTAGTTTCATTTATTTTTATTTTACACTCGCTAAACAGCAAAAGAGCTGCTTAGTGAGTGTAAAATAACAGCTCAATCGATTTCACTGCTCTCTCTTGCATACACACATACAGTCTCTTCTGCTTTCACACACATATATTCTGCTTTCATGCATACATTCACTCACACACACTGCCAGAAACATAAACACACTCATACACATGCATACACATATACACTTTTTTCTGAACAGCCATGCTGCCAATATTAAAAGTTTTTTATTCTGTCTGTGCAACCAAGTACCAAATGATCCATGGCCTGGTGGTTGGGGACCACTGTGTTAGAGTATAACCACAGTGTTTACTTTGGGTGTATCTTACTCTTGTAAAGATTAGATAGTATTCCTGGATTTTGGGAGGCCATAGATTTATTTAGTAGGCCAATCTGCCTTAAAGCCTAAATCTTGTTATATGAAAGGTAATCCTTAAATAAGTGATTGTTATAAATAAATTTCCTAAGATCTTTCATGAATAAAACTTTGTCTAGGACTGTGTTGCCTAGTAATACAGGCCTGTTGTGTTTATTCTTCCTAAAGATCATACCTTTACATTTTCTGTTGCTGAAGATGAGTCCAAAATGTTTGGGCCAACTGTTAATCATCTTAATTTCTTACAATTTCTGAGATAATGACCAAAATATACTTACTGTACAATTATTGGATTATTATTGAAAGGCAATATCTTGATATATAAGGAAAAAAAGGGAAATACATAATTAAGGAGAACTAGGTCCAATACAAGGGATCCCTGCTATGGTAGATTTCCTCTCAGAGTATTCACCCATGATACTTACATGTTGAGCTTAGTGATGATACCTGTTTATACCTTATTTTAATATTATACTAAATAAATGTAACTATCCCTCCTTGAGGCAGAGTATCACAGACTTTGACAAGACAAAACATTGAACAAGATCTAAATAAACCATCATAACTAATAGCTTGTGCCCACATACAATGCTCATGACCTCATATAACTCTATTAGGGATGTAAAGATCGGCATACCACCCACAACCTAAAATTCCAGGAATATAGTCAAGAAAGCTTTTTTCCAAGTAGTTCCTACATGTATTAACACATTTTTTTTAATGAAAAAAACTGAACATATATTCAAAGACCTTTCAGAAGAACATGCATAGAGAGTTTTTTTAGCTTAAACATATAAGTGAACACTCATGGCTCCAGGAATTGAGCAGTACTACATACAGATGAACAATAGCTGGTTGCTATGCATGACACAGCAGCAAAGACACTTCTTCATTGTGTCATATTTTCTTTGTAATTTAGTATAGGAAGTACGGCTACAAACTGTTAATAAGCTTCATTCTGTCATCTGGTACTATATTTCTTAGCCTCCATCTACTATTACTGCTAATAATAATAATGTCAAAATTTCACCAAAAAATATTGAAATGCATACAGATAGAAAATAGCAAAAAAAACCCACATTTGGACAGTATTTTTAAAATACCCAAAGTAATCCAGTCATCCCCTTCTTTTCCATCATGATTTCATAAATAGATGACCTGACAAGTATCCAAAAAAGCCCTGAAAAAGTTTGCTTGATCCTAACGTAAGTAAGGCAGCTGGCTGAAGTTGGTTTTATTTGAAAAGTGCCTTCCAAAAAAATTGGATAACTTGTACTTAACTGTTGACGATCACTATAAGACAGAGTTAACCCTTACTCATGAAGTGCAGAGACAGTTCATTGTATATTTAAATTAAGGGGTGCAGTGAACACAACCTGTGGCATGGCAGTACAGCACAATTTGTCTATTTGTCAGAGAATTTACACACACACACACACACACACACACACACACACACACACACACACACATATATATGTATATGTATATATATATATATATATATATATATATATATATATATATATATATATATGGGTCCCCTACACATGGTCGACATTTCATAATGTCGAAGACCATATGGCTGAGACCATATGATCGACATTTGAAATGTCGACCATGTAATATAAAAATAAAAAAAACACAACAGTAACTTACCTTCAAACTACTAGCAGGGGGGCTATGCCCTCCTGCACTTCCCCGGGGGCTATGCCCCCATACCCCCGTAACTTAAATATACCAACTCCGAGATCACACTACAGTGCAGAAATGGAAATCTTTCCATTCCGCACTGTATGAAGATGCTGGTTCCGCATGACTGGCATTTCAAATGTCGATCATATGGTCTCGACCATATGGTCTTCGACATTATGAAATGTCGACCATGTGCAGGGGACTCATATATATATATATATATATATATATATATACATACACATATATGCATCTCTCTCTCTTTCTATATATATATATATATATATATATATATATATATATATATATATATATACACATATATATATATATATATATATATATATATAAATATATATATATATATATATATATATATATATATATATATATATCTAGATTTAGATTTATGTATGTATGTATATATGTTGTGTACAGGTGTATACATGTCTACATACATATATATATATATATAGCATTTATTAGCAGTTCAACACTGTAACCAAGTGACAGAGAAGAAATACGTAACTAACCAACAATATTCTAGTATATGTAACTAAACAAGAAATAAGTGAGGCATTTGGTGGAACCTGCACTATTGTAAGTTATATAAATTATACTGCAATACTTATTATTTATTTTATTTACTTATTTGCAATTTGTTAACTGGGAAAGTCCACTAGGCCATTCAGAGCCTGTTTTCAGTGAAGGCCCAGGGAGAAAAGCTCCTCGGTACAAGAGAATGCGGAACTTTATACTTTGGTAGTATACAGTTTTCAAACAAATTAGTTTATGAAGTTAAAAACACAGTTAGCAATCCAGTGGCAAGACAGATAGCAGTGACAAATTACAGTATTTTAGAGATAATTAGAGCATAGTGGAATTTTTGACAAAACATAGAATAAAAATAGAAAATAAAAAATATATCATTAGAACTTAGGTATTCAAGTAGGCTGAGTGCAAGTACAGTTACAGATGGAAGATAGGTGTACATGTAGAGAAGTTTTGAAGTCGGTAGGATTTTGGATTGCATATTTCATTATAAATGAAATTGTAGAACACCTGTTTTATTCAGCACCATGAGAGAACCAGACCATGACAGACAATGTGTCTAGATTCTGCCCATCGAACTCTATGCATCATCTTTGAACGAATTCAACATGGAATTGTTCCAGAATATGCATATGCAGTTTCCTTTTTGCTCACTCTCTCCTTCCCAGTGCACTGTAGATACTTACTTGCTTGGAATATAAAAGTATTTGCAAATGCATTCTCAACTAAAGATAAGTATACAGCTTGCAAATACAGACAGAAAGCATAATTTGGCCCAGTGGCTATGATCTGTCTCAGTTCCTATGTCTCTCTCCAATTTCCACCTTACCCAATTTCCAACTTAGTCATCTGCCTGCAGAAGAAGCTTTATAACTTCCCTGAATAGGCTGGTTTCCTCCTGGTTTCCATCAAGAATTCTGCTCCTGTCTTTCGTCTTTTCCCATTTAGGGGTTGGCACAGCGGAATTCCGGTCCACTAATGATTCTGTTCCTAAATACCTATATTCAATATGCACAGTTGAGTTTTCTGGATGCTTATTTACTGCCTATATTCATGTAATAGTCCAGACCAAACGAAAACTGGCACTACAGCAGTGGGCTTTTGGCATCAAGCAACTTATCCCAACATCTGAGCTTTGGGTTATCCTCAGACAGGTCTGAGGACCTCCCAACTATCACTTGTCATTGCCTAGTCAGTCCAATACGAGTCAGATTCTAATTAATTGGCATTCCTGATAACCACAGTCACCGGGAGAAGCAATTAATAAACCTGGTTCCACTAAGACCAACATATCCATTCAAATTTCCATAATTCAATAACAATTCAAAATTAAAGACCTGCCCCTAGTCTCCCCATAACCACAGACAAAACCAGCTTCTTCAAGCTGACTTAAGCCCTCTTGCTTACCAACAAAATGGTCAGTTAATCTCTTAGAAAATCATTCCATTTGGTCACATATTAAATCTTCAGAAGACAAACATATATGAATCTCGCACATTTTTGTAAAGATCCAATAACAGCGATCTCCAATATGCAAAACATTTCCTTACAGGCTCTATTCAGAATCACATAGGATTCTGCAACCATCTGACAAACTGATGCTGGAATCACAGTCCCTAATTACTATAGAGTCTGCAGACAACACAGATAGATAACGACCTGCTGCTTTCATTTTCACCTGTTTTGCCAAGTAATCAGAAAAAGTACCAAACTAGTGCAATAAGGCAAAACAAGGCTAACCAGGTTTATTTTGTGGATTGATAAACACACTAACTATTTATCAGCAAAAGGGACAGCCTGTATTCATTGCGCTAGCAAACATAACCTTGTAAGATTTTTTACCTTTTGAGGCAGTGGCTTTCAGTAACAAAGCAAATAAAAGCTGGGGTAAGTCACACCCCTGATGAGTGAGTGCCACACAGTTCAAATGAGAGTTCTCTTCTCAGTTTACTAAAACCCATGGAGCAGATCTATTGTAATGTGATCTAAGTCCAATAGGGTACTAAGTAGAAATGACCCGTCAAAAGCATTTTCTGATCCAAACATACAATCAACATGATTTTATTTGACTGTTTCATAACTTAGATTAACAAGAGGTTCTCAACAGCATTATTAATATTTTGCCTACTTCTGACATATTTGGAGCCAGAACTGCCATAAACAATTTCAAATCATGACTGAACGTTGAGAAAGCATGTAAGAGGCTAATAATTCCTCAGGGTACTTCTATCACTGTTATGAAAGTTCTGTGCAGTCACTGAGTGGTGCAGAAGGATGGAGTCCTGCTCACAGCATGAGAAATCAGGTATCTGAGGAATCAGTTTAGCGGGGTAGGAATGAGCTGTATTTTTGTCAACTCGCCTTTTGGGTGGGGGGGACCAGACTATTCATTTACCAGTGTTTTTTTTTTTTCTCAACCCAGAACAAGGGGGAAATTTCACACCTTCTGGATGTCAAGATGCAGTGTAAATATTTTCTGGCTAGAACTAAGCCTTTTTGACTGAGGGATCACTAAGCAAACCCTTTCTGAAAGGATAACTAACAGCAGTGAATTTTTGTATAACAGGCATGGAAAAGTCCTTAGAGGATAGATAAGAGGACACTATATAAGACAGATGCTACATCAGCTGCTTTCTTTGGAAATGTTTTAGCACAGAGCATTTACAAGAAGGCCTCTTGCTCCTCTTTCACCAAATTCTCAAAACAATGCAAACTGGATCTACAAGCCAGGAGTACGGCAAGGTCTGGGACTAAATTCCTGCAAGGGCTCATCCAAGAAAACATTCAGAAGGACAGCCACTGCTCATTCCCCATCTCCATTCTTGATGTAGCTGTGGTAGTATCCTCACCTATCAGGACTTCTGCTACAAAAGTGATCTTTATGAAGAATATATTAAAGTTGTTTGAGAAGTCACCATAAGAGTAGATATTCCACTGGGATCATGTTTGCAATACCCTGTATCCCACATCTTGCAGAAGTGACCAATAGAGTTCTAAAGGTGCAGGATTGCCAGACATCGGGATCAGAAGTTCCTCCTCCCATTACTTGCATTTATCCTTAGCACCTAGTGGCACAGTACCTTAGATGGGGCACTGAACTATAAATATCCATGATGAAAGGCTCTTCCCTCTACTGGCTGTAGCCTTCTGTTTATCAGCATAAAAAAATAGAAGATGGCCCAGGCTTGATGTCACTTTTATCTGTCATTTATTCTTACATTGGGAGGAGTAAGTCTGAGGCCATACATCCGGAGTAGTCTGTTAATACAGCCAATGGCTAATTCCCACGTGTCAGGAATTCTTTTGCAACAGAGATCCTACTCAAACATTTACTGTTATGATGAGGTTTTAACATAACTGCACTATCTTACTACTGATTCAACACCACCATTTTGACCCCATTACCATGAATACTGAGCAGACTTTACTACTTGGTGAGTATGCAAAGAAATCAACTGAAAGCTTGTACCCGTGCAGACTTTTGTCTAGTACAGGGGTCTGCAACCTTCACTATCAAAAGAGCCATTTGTGGCCCCTCTCTCACCAAATAAAATTCATCGGGAGCCACAAAACCTGACTCCTAAAATAAAGATAACACAGCTTATAAAGTTTTATATATAGTTATTATACTAAATATAAAATAATGAAGTTTATAAGAGCAATATTTAAAATCCGTCCCTATTTTTCTTCCTTTGTTGGGATTGCTCGATCGTTCTCAGAGTGTGTGTGTGTGTGTGTGTGTGTGTGTGTGTGTGTGTGTGTGTGTGTGTGTGTGTGTGTGTGTGTGTATGTGTGTGTGTGTCATATTTCTCGACCTCTTAGAACAAGACATCTGGATAAGGCCATAAATAATGGGGCACAAAGGTCCAAAATAAGGACACTTTTTAAATATTTCTCTTACAAACTTAAAAGGTTGATAGAATAACAGATTTTGCATTAGCATGAATTTTCTGAAGTGTATGAAGTCAAACTCAAATGTCTATGTTTTCTGACTTCAGCCCTCAATGATTTGCCAGAAAAAAACAATTTTATGAGAAACAGACGAAAGTCTGCACAGTTGAGAGGTAACTGTGTTTGTTTGTGTGTGTGTGTGTGTGTGTGTGTGTGTGTGTGTGTGTGTGTGTGTGTGTGTGTGTGTGTGTGTGTGTGCGGAGACTGTGAGAATTGACTGCATTTCAGCTGTGTGTATGTGTGTGTGTGTGTGTGTGTGTGTGTGTGTGTGTGTATGTGTGTGTGTGTGTGTGTGTGTAAAATGCATGTTAACAGAAACCATGTTATTCTAGCAAGTTTATAAGTTTATAAGAGCAATATTTAAAGTCCGTCCCTATTTTTGGTCCTTTGTTCCCCTTTATTTGTGGCTCTGTCCAGATTTTTTTGTGGTAAGACTTGGAGTGGTATGACAGGTATGGAAACCTTTTAGGAGATGGTGCTGCTGCCAGAGGATTACTCGATCACTCTCAGTGTGTGTGTGGAATGCATGGCAACAGAAATTGTGTTATTCTAGCAAGTTTATACGTTTACAAGTTTATAAGAGCAATATTTAAAGTCCATCGCTCAGTCACTCTCAGTGTGTGTGTGTGTGTGTGTGTGTGTGTGTGTGTGTGTGTGTGTGTGTGTGTGTGTGTGTGTGTGTGTGATGTGCAGTAGAGTGGCCATTATTTTTCAAAGCTACAGGGAGCCACTGCAGAGGGTTGGAAGAGCCACATGTGGCTCTAGAGCCACAGGTTGCAGACCCCTGGTCTAGTACAACAGCAGACATATAACAATTTGTCCTTGTGCCTTATTTAAAAATAGATATTATGCTTATATTCCCCAGGATTCAATAATGCCTGCACTAAGTGTACATTAAATGAACACTGTTCAGAGTGAACAGACAACACAGACATAACTTACACCTTCTTCCTAATTATTATAGTTTTCCTACTGATATTCTTGCAGCTTTAAATATTGACAGGGATTCATAAAGGTTACCACAAAGTGTAGACTACATGTACACTTAGTGCAATCTTTCTGAATGACTAGAAAGTGCAACAAATGTGATAAGAATGTTCTTGAATACATATCGTGTACAGTTGGTGTCCACTTACTGTGTAGGCTTTATTGAATCTGGCCCATTGTGTTTTTCATATTTCTGTCACTATCTCAGAAAGTAAGCATAGAGAGCTGTTGATTGATGACTCATTTTGAAGCTCACATCTCAACAGACACATCTGGTCCTAAAAGTAGTATTTGTGTAGCTGGTACTGTTATGGCATATTGTCACTTTGTTTTGGAAAAGTATACAAAGTGTGCATGAAGACAGTCATTATTGCTCGTTAAAAAATCAGGATTATATAATGATGTTTCTCTTATGAATGTTCCATTCAATATAGTTGAAATTATTTGTATATGTACATGTATGATTTTAACTGTATAAATATAGAAACTGTTATGCTAACCTCTCTTTTCTATTTATTTTAATTGTTCAAGTTTGTAAAATGTACTTGGATCTTTTCTGTCTGGACCTCAGTTGAAATTAGGCTCTTACTGCCCAATTGACCATCCTGGTAATCAAATGCTAATGAATAAATAAATAAAGCAAATAATTATAAATTGGTATGGAACCACTGCAACTGTTGTGAAGCCATGTGTGTACTGATCAGTTTTCATGTTTATATATTTTCCATGGCTCAAGAAGTGTGAACATTTGTTTCCATCATGATTTTCAGAAAAAAACATATCAGGATTCTCTGTTGTTTTTATGGAGGAAGTTACAAGCCAGCATTCCTGAAATTCTGTGGGAAAAAACAAATGAGTTAAAGAACTTATTGTGAATCAGCAGCAAGAGCTAAAACAAATTACTACTCAACAACTGTGTGGATTGATTGATCTGGACATTGTAGTTTGGCAACTGAAAGACACATTCCAAGACCTGTACTCTAGAACGCCTTCCCAATAAAGGAAAATTGGGACCTGCATGAAGAGGATGATCTATAAAAATGCACCCCAGACTGAAATCTTTGCTTTAGTCAGAAAGACTGAAGAGTCCCAGATAATACTTTGTCACAGAAAGCAATTCCACATATTCTAAAGAAAGACATTACCTCTTTTTAAATCAAACAGGCCTGCAATTCCATGTGGAACCTACCCCCACTCTCACTAGGAAGTCCACCTACAATTTTACGAAGTTCCTAGAAAATATTCAAAAGGAGAATTTAACAACACACTTCTTAACATATAGAATGTGTTTTGTATTAGTAGTCTCAATTATTGTAGGTTTTATGTTGTTGTCCTATTCAATTAAAATTCATAAATTTATACAGAAGTATTCTGCATGTTTATGGCTGCTTTGAAATTGTGTTCCTTATTTGATGCTATTCTGTTATTTGCCAATATTTGTGTTACATTTCATTAATGTACCTAAACACGTCAAATCTTTAATTTGTATACATGTTGTTCCAAGAGGAAAAAACACATCATTCAGTCTTAAATATTTTTCTGTTTTTCTGGGCACTGCTTCAAAGACAGAAGCAGTATAACTCTCAGTGTCGCACTTCAAGTAACTTTCTATCAGGTACCAAGCACATGTCAGAGTCAGCTAAATGTTTATTTCCATACAGAAACAATTCCAGTACTGCAGAGTTGGCCTATAAGCTTTACATTTCAACATGCATTATGTTCCCTGGGGTCTTTGGCATCTCAATGTGCCTTGGGGTCCCCAATATTTCAACATGCCTTGGGGTCCCCTTTTTTCCTTAAGATGAGTTAAAACTAATAAAATTCTTACTTATTCCATGTGATGTACAGCAGCCCTCAGGCTGAGTGGATTTGTCTAATATTGAATCTGTATAGCAGAGTCACTGGAATGGACTACTTCACAAAGCCCCCTCAGAATGTTGGTGTAGATGGTAATATTACAAGCTTTAGTTCTTGTGGTATAGGGTTTGATTCCCTCAGCTCTCATTTGTCTACTGAGTGACCCTAAGCAATCCACATAACCAGCCACTGCTCCTGGGTTGCCTTGAAAATGGACTGTGTGTCCAGTGGGCCTACCTGGTTGACAAAGATGTATTATAATTATTCCTTGCTTAGTCTTCCTGGATAAACATGACTTTGTGCTCATCAGGAGGAAAAACAACTTTCTATTTTCTTCCCTGCATTTATTTGTAGCAGTTGGTTCTGCTTACCTCCTTGGAATAGTAGAGAATTTATTTTGAAATACTTGCCTAATTTTGGAATGGAGAAAGGATGCACCTCAGTTAATTAGTCATAGCTGACTATGGTCTGCAGCACAATCATTTAGTGGATAAGCTCTGTAGCTAAATTTATGTTCTTCATTTTATGCAGGTTCCAGTGCTCACACACCCCTGTCTGTTCTGTATTTAGTTCTTTATGCTCTAGGTGCAGTGTGGTGATACACCACACAGAATAAGAGCTGGCATTATTCTTAATACCAGTGACTTGATTCTTTCAGAGGGCACATGTGGGTGATGAAACATCCTGTAGAAGCAGGTCAGTCTGCTTATCTCATCCCCAGTCCAGCCCTGTATATCTGTCTTGGTATGCCACACTGTTCAACTCCTTCCAACATTCCTCTGTAGTAAGTGTATGAGTGACCACATGAACAGATGTCAAAGGCTTATCAGACTAAGCAAAAGAAAATGGCACCCACTACATATATGTAAGTGGAAGTGTCAGTGGGAAGTAGTGGAAGATGATTCAATAAGTTAGACACCATAAAACAACTTTCCAATGAATGCCATATAGGGTGACACACTCTTATTAGGCACAGCTGGTATTTGAGGCTTAGCTGGACCCATCCTGAGATAATAGGAGAGACAAAGATTCTCACCCTGTTCATTCAACTCCTTCCACTAGAAAATCTCTAGAAATTAGACAGCAGCCACAAATGCAGTAGCAGTGTGGTAACTACAGTAAAAAAATAAACAGGCAAACCAACGTGCTCTTGCACAAGAAACAGGCACTTTAATACGATAAAATCACCCTAGACTTAGCACTTTCGCCTTTTACAATCCAGGCATCATCAGAGTCAAATAAAAATTCACAACAGTCACATTAATAGGAAGAACAGACTGAGATCATTTCCTGTAACATCATGCATTCATGAATAATGTACTAGTTTATGAATGACGTCCATGTTATTAGAATTATTGCAATAACAGAATAAAATACCAAGTAATAAAACCATATATATGTTGTTAAGAACTGTTTAAAAATAATATTTTTTTAAAAAAATTTCTTCCTAAAAACTGCTAGCATTCACTGAGGCTTGAAGGAGCCTGTATGTAAACCTGTACTTTTTCTGCAGAACAAGGTGAACATCGCCCCCTTCACCAGACGTGGAGGGAGGTGTATGTATATACATATATATATATATATATATATATATACATATATATATATATATATATATATATATATATATATATATATATATACTAGATTCTGTGGTGAGACCTGAAGGACTGAATGTTTTGAATTCTAGTGCCAGAATACCTGAAGTGTATAATGCTGATATGACAGTATTAAATGTTAACATGGATAATGCCTTGGTTAACAGTGATTCTACAGCATCCATTGTGAACTGTAGAACAGGAACTATACATAACCTTAGTGATTTTCCTGTGAAAAATGAACATATTTCTCTTTTGCAAAAAGGTTTTGGTTTTGTTCCGAGCTTTGTTCCGAGTTTTAAGTCTGATATTGCTAGACTGTTGATTAACTTGAAGTTTTACACCAGACAGCTTAACTTGAGGCTGTTTTTTTCTAAATAAGAATCAAGAATGTAGAACAGAACCATTTGTATTGAAAAGTGAATTACTCCTTGAGCCATTGTCTCAAGTGGCAGCTCCCTTTGCCTTCTATGTGGGAAGTATATATTTTTAAACCTTTATAAAAGTTGGGGCTTTAGGTCAATTCTACAGCAATGTTGAATTAGCTAAGCTTCTTCCTTTTTTTAACTCTTTACTGTTTATTTACAAGAAAAACCTAAATTCACATTAACTATTACCTAAACATCAAGCTATGCAATTCATCAGTATGAAACACAGCTATCTGCTAAAGCACTGTTAATCTCACATGTAGCAGTCTACCAAATGTGACACTTCAAAATATTGTTTTGATGAATACATTGACTACTACACAGTGCCCAGCGTGTGTGTGTGTGTGTGTGTGTGTGTGTGTGTGTGTGTGTGTGTGTGTGTGTGTGTGTATGTTTGTGTATACACATGTGTGTAGCATTATAAGAATACATATCACCACTTCAAAAGAAACAAATGACTCTGTATATGAAAACCACAATGTTGGCTACATAAACCATGATATTAACATCTAGCATTTTGGCAAACAATACCTCCTAGCATTTCATTTGCTTATTAGAATTTATTTATTTATTGCATTTGTTTAGTGGAATATTCTGACTAGACATAAAGCTACCCCTTTTTAGTGAAAGCCCAGAGAGAAAAGCTACAGAAAAATTACAACATTATATAAAGAACATATTAAACACAGGTATACAAGTAACTGACAAGTACACAAAATTAAATCAGAGTATCGTCAATTAATAGCAGCATCATGTAATGAGCTATGAAACTTTTTTGGGGGGAAAACTCTGGAAAAAATATTACATAAACACAGTAAACAGAGTCATACTAGTAATTAATCAACGAATATAAAACATTTAAACGAAGTAACATTAATTAGTAGCAGCATCTAAAGAGCTATGAAACATATTTGGAAATTAAATTGGTAGAAAAATAGAATAGGATTCTTAATACTAAGAGATGAGACTAAATGTTTTAGGATACATAGATGGAAGAAGAGCACTAGAGGGCAAAGAGGAGAAACTGGGCCAATATCTTAGTGAATAGTGTTTTCAAAAGAATAGGAGAAAGTAAGGGTCGGAGAGTTGTCAACCAGGAGATATGCATGTACAGAGCCAGGCATCTTTTAGATATTTGCTTGCTTGTGTATACTATATTTGTAAGAGTGCCAGGAAGGGTGTTCCAAATGTTGGCTGAGATAGAAGAGTACAAATAGTAGCCAGCTGAGTTGTTAGCTTCTGTAATTGTTAATAACATTTTGTCAGTGGATCTTAGCTGTCTACTTGGATTATAAAGTTGAAGAATATTTTTCAAAGCAGGATATTTGTCTGGATAATAGATGAGTTTATAGGAAGTGACTAGTTGGGGAAGCATTAGGTAATGTCTTAGCTCTAACCACTGATGGTTTTAAGGTCACTGGTGATAATTATTGCCACCTTATAACACTGTTCAAAGAGTGAGAATTGAGAGGATTGTAGGTTAAACAAGATGGAAACAGCAAAAAGTAGTTCTGGGATGACAAGAAAATGAGCAGTACTTTTTCTGGCATTATCTGTGAGGTATTAATTGACTCTAAAGAGTGTACCCAGCTTTTGGTTGCTGTTTTTTACTGTATGTTTTATGTGATCTGCAAATGTTAAGCTTTCATCAATACAGACTCCTAGGAGCTTGGGCTGACTTATTGTTTCTCAGCTGGGAATATGTTATCTTAAAACTATTTTTGTAATCATTTGAATACTTTGGGGCAAACAGAATCAGTTTTGTTGTTTTAGGGTTAAGAAGCAGCTGTGTATGAGACAGACAGCCCTCCATGGTGAAGAAATACTCTTGAGTAAGTCATTTAAATGTATCTATGCTTTTAGCAGAACAGACAATTGTTGAATCATCTCTGCTCTGTGTGATAGTGGCTTGTTTACATGCTAGTTGGAGATCATTAATGAATACATTTAACAACAGAGGACCTAAAATGGACCTTTAAGGGACATCCGTTGTAATTGGAAGGAAAGAGGAGATGTCATTTTTGCCGTTTGACAGTCTGTTGCTGATGTGAGAGGTAGAAGGAGAACCAAGATAATGACATTTCAAGCATTCTTAGGCAAACTAGTTTTTGAAGCAATTTCTGGTGGGCTACCATGTCAAAATCTTTGGAGACTAAGTTCCCAGAATTTCAATATTGGTTAACATAGTATGTTATAAAACTGAGGAGATTTACATGTACTATGAAAAGGACATAAACTGTGCTGTGTAGGGGAAAGTAGGCAGTTGTCAGTGAGAAATCTGAGGAGTTATGACTGGATACACTTCTCTATAATTTTGGAGAGTGGGGAAATATGGCTATAAGCCGGAAGTTTAAGAACTCACTTGAGTTTTCACTTTTATGGAGAGGTACAACGTAGCACCTTTTCCAAATGTTTGGGATATAGCTCTCAGTGATGGAGTGGTTGATTAAAAAAGAGATAGGTAAAGCTGGACATCAGCAGCAATTTTTAAGTACTCAGTATGTCTTTAGTGGTGAGGGTGGGAAAGGTATATATATATATATATATATATATATATATATATATATATATATATATATATATATATATATATATATACACACACACACAAACACACACACACACACACACACACACACATATATATATATATATATATATATATATATGCATTATAAGCTTGTACTTTTTCCTTTTGAACAGCATTTCTTAACACCTCACCATTATTTAGGTAACATGTAACCTCTTGCTGCATAACTGATTCTATTCAGTGTGTTTACTGTGCTTTTGATTATGCATATCTAGATCAATTTTATTAAACTGACAGATGCATCTTGCTTACTTTTTCTTCATGATCTACCCCTATAAAATTGTCAGTGGCTCAGTGAGATTAACCCAGTTAACAAATATGAAATACATGACTAACTGCAAACTATTGATGTTAATACAGACTGCTTGCTTAAAATCACTCCTTCTTACCTTTCCAAGAAAGTTAATTTATGTCAATGCTCTAATGTAAGGTCATAAGCTCTGATATTCATTTCAGCATAAAAATCTTCTCTAGTCACATGTTTTAACATTTTTACCCGTGGTTCCTCACACATATTTTAACTGTAGCATTGGAGCACAGCTTTTTATCCTTGCTTTCTTTTGATGCAGTGGAGCTGGTCACACTACAAGACAAATTTGTATATTTTGGTCAGATGAACCTTGCTGGATTTAGAGGTGATTGGGCACTTATTGGTACTCTGTGGCACTAATATACTTAGTTGCAGTATCTTTTGTGATGATCAGTCTACTGTCTATCATTCTCTATAATGTATTTAATTTGTAAGTCTAACTATACAGTAAAGTACTATCAATCATAAATATGTATACAGATGATTATGCACATATAGTAAGCAAAAACATCAAAACTTTCTAAGCAGAATATCAAAATGAATGAATAAGAACTATATTTCTAACTATTTATGTTGAGACATAAACAAACGTTGTATATATAGTCTTGTCTCCTTATATCAAGTATCTTGACTATATCAGCCTACCAATACATCTATTTCAGTGTTATTGTTATTCTCTGTAATTACATTTATACATTGCATTATTAGCAACAACTAAAAACTACATTTTCTGTATACCACAATCACAAATACAAGTATGCAAACAAAAAAACTCTTCACCGGCAGCTGAAGAGAGTGCCTGTAGCAAAAGACAGGTAAAATGATGATAATAACCAGGCTCTCTCACCACGAAGTTGTAAAATCTCTTAGAAAGTCTGTGGAAGACTCAAGGTTCAAATAAATCAGCGTAAACAAATCGACAAAGCAAAAACAGCATTTATTGGTTTTCATTATGTGTATACTGTGCTTTCCATACCTATATACGATAATTTATCTATTTATTCATTCATCTAGTTATTTATTATTACTACTATCACTCGCTGTCAGCCTTATGTTTTAGTTTTGGTTATCAGCTGGAAGATTGTTCATGAATAGCTTTGTTCACCCTAGAATTTTGAGACTTTTCTTTCTAAGTAGTGTGTACTAACCTAAAGTTCTTAATTAATTACTTAATTGAAAAATTGAACAATTTATTTGTTTTAATTTGGTGCCTTTTCTTACTTTTCTGTATAAATAGATGTTTCAAATGTTATGTGTACTGTCTGATGAAGCGTAGTGGTGACTACGCGAAAGCGCTTACAACAATAAAAGTTCTTTGGTGTCTATATACTGGATTCTTTATTGGAAAAGTGAAGCTAGTGTTTTTGCTTTGTCGATTTGTTTACGCTGATTTATTTGAACCTTGAGTCTTCCACAGACTTTCTAAGAGATTTTACAACTTCGTGGTGAGAGAGCCCGGTTATTATCATCATTTTACCTGTCTTTTGCTACAGGCACTCTCTTCAGCTGCCGGTGAAGAGTTTTTTTGTTTGCTTACTTCTTCTACTTTATTTTCACCGCCTGCACACGATGGATACTGCAGACATCGAATTGGATTATACTCCAGGGACGAGGGAAGCAGTGATAAATCTAGAGGACTTGTTACATCTACAGGCTAACCCTTTATTGGCTCTGGATCTTTCCCAAACTGAACATGTCATTCCCGTAAATGAAGAGGGCTTCAATGTGTCTGATTTTAACTCTGCATCTAAAGCGCTTGAGGACGACATGTACAAATTACAAAGATATGCCTGGCAAAGGCAACATTTGGAAGCATGCCTGCATTATTCGATCGTGCCCAGAGGAATGCGAGTGCTGTGTATGCCATCGTATGGAGAGGCGCATCCTGTACTCCTTAAAAAATGGCAGGACCTGAACATCGACCTTGGACACAGGTATATCAAGCTTTTGCTTGATTATTTTACACCCTTAGAAATTGATTTAAGGGATAAGGTTGATGCTAGTTTTAAAGATCTTAGCTACCGCTTTAAAGCGGAGTATTGTGTCCGTAGACTGCGCAACATTTGCTTACAAGTAAATGCCTTTAGCGAGAGGCTGAAGGCAACCAAAATGCGTAAACTGCAGAGAGATTTCCAAGACTTTAAATCACGACAAATATTTGTTTGGCCAAGAGGCAATAATTTAGCACAAAATGAAAGTAACATTATAACTGAGAACATGAACTATACACAGCCCTCTACATCTGTAGAAGGCTCCATTAATAATGCTAACAATGACAGCACTTTTCCGGTTAATGTTCCATCACTTGTTACCATTGCAGAGGGGATTAATAATGGTTCTACGGCTTCTACTGTGACTGACACACCCCCTCCCAATCAACTAGCTCTGCAACAACCAGCTAGTAATCCAGGAGCTAGACCTAAAGATCCTAATGCTACTGTTCCTTTAGGTCCCTCCACGTCTAATTTTTTACCTTATCCTGTGAAACAAAGATTTCACCACAGAGGACGGTCTACGAGTCGAGGCCCAAGAAAAAGGAAGCTATCAACAGAAAATTTTCAGCCAACAAGACGAACAAGAATGTGACTGATTTACTTTACAACTATTCTGATTTTAATTTTTCTAATGCGGACATCTCCCTTTTAAACCGTGGACTGAATTTCATTCCAGCTAGTGCTGACACCCTGAGTGATGTTTTAATTGATCTTAGACTATTTTGTAGACGAGTAGCCTTAAAGGTTTTTTTCAGAGAGAAATCTGATTCTACCAGCAGTACTGCTTTTACTATTTTTAAACGGAAAAGCACTTTTGTGCCCCCACTTCCTCACAATATAGAATGCTTCTTAAATCTCTGTGAGCATGATTTATATGAATTATTTTCTAGTAAGATAAAACCTGGTTTCTATAATTTAAGTCTAGAAGAATTTAATTCTTTAAAACGTTTGAAACAATGTAATGAAATTTCTGTCAAACCAGCTGATAAAGGGGGTGGGGTTGTGGTCTTAAATACATCTGACTATAATTTTAACATGCGCCTCATGCTCAATGATGATACAACCTATGTAAAATTGAAGCTATGTGAAGTTAATACAATAATCAAGAACGTACATGACATATTATATGATTTATTTATTTGCAGACAGATCAGTGAAGAAATGTATAGTTATCTATTGATAGATAACCCCACCACACCCATCATCAAGGGACTCCCGAAAATTCATAAAAATATACATCCTATTCCATTAAGACCTATAGTGTCAGGTGATCATTGGGTCACTGCCAATATTTCTTGTTTTATAGAGTTTTTACTCAGACCAGTGGTTGATTCTTTCACTACCATTTTAAAAGATACCTATCACCTGCTAGACTGTTTATCAGAGATACAACTGGCCATTCACCAACATGAATACATTCTTATAACCTTAGATGTGAAAAATCTCTTCACATCAATTCCTAATGATTTGGGCATTGAAGCTGTAAGAGAAATACTAGTGACAGAAACGTCCTTCTCAAGTGATAGGCAGCTACTTGTAGGCCAACTATTAGATGTAGTCTTAAATAACAATGTATTTATGTTTCTGAATGAATATTACTTACAGAAATGGGGGGTGGCAATGGGCACCCCGTGTGCTAACACCTATTCCAACCTGGTTGTTTTAGCATGGGAACGCCAATGCCTATTCACCCACCCACTGTTTGCTCAGATAAAAATCTACAAACGTTTTGTGGATGATATTTTTATTATATGGGAAGGCACTGAGACTGACTTTAGAAAGTTCCTAAGCTATCTTGAAAGTACATCCACTTTTTTGCGTTTTACTATGGAATGTTCATCTAAATCCATAAATTTTCTAGATGTGACACTAAATATCACCAAGGATGGTACTATCAGTTCTACACTATACAGGAAACCAACTTGGAGGAATACACTTTTAACTTTTGACAGTATGCATCCCAGATATGTCTTCCCTGGTATCATTAAGAGTCAATTTATTAGACTAAAAAGACTGTGTAATGACACACATACCTTACACTTTGAAGCAGACCGTCTAGAGATGTTATTTAGGGAGAGAGGATATGATTCAGGCTTAGTTACAACCACCAGAAATAACATAATCAAAAATACATTGTTAGAGAATCAGCATGTTCATACCAGGAAAAGAACAAATTTTATTAGACATAATGAATCTGTATCTGTAATTTTAAACTATACCAGTATTGTTAATGACATTAAGAAGATTTTTTACAATAACTGGAAAGTACTTATTATAGACCCTTTTGTTAAGCAATTGGTAGGGGCCAGGCCACATTTTATGTTTAAAAATAGTCTGAATTTAAAACAGCTATTATGCAATGATAAATGCACAGTTGAAATCCCATCTGTACTATTTAGCCACAAGAGAGGCACATTTCCTTGTTATAATTGTAATAGATGTGGTTCTATCTCAAAAAGATAGAGTTTGAACACCCTACATTGAACTTTGTCTTCCAACCAAAGTTTTTTGCTAATTGTTGCACCAAGAACCTTATTTATCTTGCTACCTGTAAGAATTGTTCAGCTTTTTATGTTGGCCTCACTAAAAGATGCCTAAAAGATAGGATATATGGCCATCTGTATGATATTCAGAAGAAGAACGAATTAAATGCTTTAGCGAAACACATCTTGGAATACCCCCTTCATGGTTTTGAGTTTAGGGTATTAGAAATAGCTACACTTAACAAGAGAGGTGGAGATAATTCACTACTTCTGAATAACAAGGAACTAAAATGGATTTTGAGATTGGCTGCACATATACCTCCTGGTATTAATAACCAAGTTTCGATTAAGTCTGTTTTAGAAGCTAGATAGGCTTCCAGTCCTGGCTTTTGGTGTTTGGTCTTTAGTTTTTAGTTTCCAGTTTTTAGCTATTCATATATGCATTGATCTTTGTATTAGTATCACTTCATTCAACATAAATCTATCAATTTTAAATTTCAGTATTTCATTAGCATCTAAGCATATTTTTAGCATACATCTCATCATGTTTACAGAATTGCATATTTATATTTATTTATTTATTTATTTATAGTATTTATTTATAATATTTAATATTTATAATGGCCTATTAATTATTAATTATTTATTTTTAATAGTTAAATATATTTGTATTTGTGTGTCAGAATAACCCACCATATATACATATATATATTTTTTACATCAATATACATTTGTAACAGTATATATCTATTTAATATTAAATTTTTTTCCAAAAAATTTTTTTACATTAAATATTGAATATTTATATGACTTAATCATTATTTGATCTATTAATAGACATTTTATTAATGTTTTAAAAATCATATATTTTATAATTTATATTTTATATCTCATTATTTATATTATATATATTACATATATTCTAAAATAACTATGAGTAAGACAAAATTCATTTTTACTGCTATGATTAAGTCCATCTTTGCACTTGTTAAATAGATAAATATAAACAAATAAATAAATATATATGAGTTATTATTTTAAATAAATAGTTATATTTCATTATACAAGGTATTTATCTACTAATATTTACTTGCTACATTCATTCTGTTTTAAACTCATTCTACTCGATTTTACTATGTGCATTTATTGGTTTTCATTATGTGTATACTGTGCTTTTCCATACCTATATACGATAATTTATCTATTTATTCATTCATCTAGTTATTTATTATTACTACTATCACTCGCTGTCAGCCTTATGTTTTAGTTTTGGTTATCAGCTGGAAGATTGTTCATGAATAGCTTTGTTCACCCTAGAATTTTGAGACTTTTCTTTCTAAGTAGTGTGTACTAACCTAAAGTTCTTAATTAATTACTTAATTGAAAAATTGAACAATTTATTTGTTTTAATTTGGCGCCTTTTCTTACTTTTCTGTATAAATAGATGTTTCAAATGTTATGTGTACTGTCTGATGAAGCGTAGTGGTGACTACGCGAAAGCGCTTACAACAATAAAAGTTCTTTGGTGTCTATATACTGGATTCTTTATTGGAAAAGTGAAGCTACTGTTTTTGCTTTGTCGATTTGTTTACGCTGATTTATTTGAACCTTGAGTCTTCCACAGACTTTCTAAGAGATTTTACAACTTCGTGGTGAGAGAGCCTGGTTATTATCATCACAAATACAAGTATAGAATAGAATAGCATTGTCTGTTATATGACTTATATATCACAGTATGATTTCAATATATACAATAATATATTACTCTGAAGCTCTGTTTCCTTTTAATCCATGCATTAATTACAATGCATATTTAATAGTTCCATTTAGTAACTTATTATTTTTAAATTCATATAACTTATTTCAATTCTGTGACGTTTCTAAAAAGAACAAGGTGCATATGTGAAGCACCAAATCTTAACTGACAAGACAATAAGCACAGTAGAGTCAGTGCAGTTCAAGTAGAGTCAAACACACATTCCTATATTGTAAAATATATGTTTACATCATTCTTTACTAAAAAACTAAAGAAGCTTTTTATGAGCTTTATATAGAACCTAATAATCGTATTTATTAACTTTTAACATTAAAACTTTGTATTAGATATTCAACTTGTTTAAATTGGTGTTTTTCTCTGCCTTGCCGATCTTGTGAAACTATTTCCTGTTTCACGGGAAGTTTAAATGTCAAAAAGTTCTTTCTGAAGCCACAGGAAGGCTAAAACATCATTGTGGAGCGTCTGTGAGTTAGAAACAGCTCAGGATTCATTACAAGGCTCAAAAATAACTTTAATATACTTTGAGAAGGAGAAACCATGTTTAGCTTCACTTTTAAACTTGTAAAATGCTCGCGACCACATATGGAGAGCTGCAGCAGTATAGAAAGCTGTTTTAAATGGAGTTTTACATGAGAAGTTAACTGTAAAGCTATTTCATTAAAACAATAAGTATACCTTTCATTTAACATCAAAATCATTTAAGGAAGCAGGTCTACCATTCCAAGCAAGCCATATAGTCTTTAAACAACCAAATATTTAGTAGGATAGAAGAAAGAGAAAAATAAAAAAAATTCACACTACATATATCACATATCATTAAAATATCATTGTTGCAGAACTTGCCTTTCTCAATATTTACATATTGTTAGTATAGAACTGATATATTATACCATTTCATTACACTATGCAGTAATAAGACATTTTAAGCTGTTATTTGAATATGAATATTACTATTAACCCCAGAATAACTAGCCCCTAACTTTTGTTCATGTTATTTAAGCAATAACCGACGACATGGTGTGGTATATTGAAGATTTACCCACGGTTAGTGTGATTTAATCACAAGGGCGAAGCCAGAGTAATTAAATTAAACCAACTGTTAGTAAATTTCAATATACCACAACCACGGAGTTGGTTATTGCTATTAGAGAATGACATTATTTAAAATATATACTTACTTATCTTAAATAATGTCTTTGTATAATGCCTCCATGCTGCCCTTCTGTGTTTTGTGGTATCCTGGGGCTTTTTCTGATGTACTGCGCATGCATATAGGACTTGTGTTCCCATGCTTACACAGTACATCAGTACTGTGCAAAGGAAGCAATGGAGAAAGGAAGATCTCTGTTGCTTTTTATCTTTTTTTTTTTTTTTTTTTTTATTGAAAAGAACAAAAAAAAAGACACTGGGAAATTTTTTAACAAACGAGGGAGAGTCGGGACAGACAAATAAAAGGATAATCAGGTAAGTTTCTATAGTTTTGCAGAATGTACCTGATTATCCTGTTATTTTTGTCTGCACCATCTCCCTCGTTCATTAAAAGTCTCCCGGTTTCTTTTAAATGTTTTCAATAAATAAAATAAAGAAAGAAAAGTAAAACACTTACGAGATATACTAATGGAAAAAAGTCCAGGCGACCAGACCTTTTTACATTGGTATATTCCCGGATTTAAAATGGGCACACTGGTTGGGCTGACCAATCAGCGTGCCCGTTTTTGAATATTTATGGCCAGTCATTGTAACTCAACAATATCCCATAGATATATCAGATAAATATATGACTTTGTATTAAAACATTATCTGTGAGAATAAATAAAAACTTTTACTGTGCTTCAGATGATATTCTTATTTAGAAGTTAATGGGAATAAGAGAATACTAAGAACTTACAACTTGTCCAATACATGTTCAGTCATTTGTCAATGGGTTTTTTACTTTGTTTTTCTTTTAAATTACATACATTTCTTGTGGCTTGTCTCTTTAAGCTTCTCAGTGCCCAGTACATATCTTCAATCTTGTCCAAAAGTTTCTTGTTTTATGCAGACTCCACTGCTTCATTTAAGGTGTTGAATGTCCTTTGTCTCTCAGATAAAAAAAATCCTTATTTTAGCCGGGAACACAAGCTGTATTGTGATATTTACTTTGTTAAAACTTTTTATTAAGGGAACACACACCTTTCTTTTAGCCATAATAGAAGTGGAATAGTCATTATCAAACCTTACGGAGTTGTCTCTTATTTTTATAGGTGAGTCAGCCCAAGCTGTTTTCAGGACTAAGTCTTTATCTTGACTTGAAATGAATTTAACTATAATTGATCTAGGAGAAGGTGGATTGTTTTTTAGTGAAGTGTGTGAGAGAGATGTGCTGTCTCAATGCCAAATGAGAGAGCTTCAGGTAAGATTAGGGACTTAGGAAGCCAGTTATTTAAAAATAAATTCATGTTGTCTCCTTCTTCCTTCACTGATATTCCATAGATTCTTATATTATTTCTTCTTGACCTACTCTCAAGATCTTTTATTTTTTCCATAAGTTCAGAATTTTGTTTGAGAATAAATTCAATGTGGTTCTAATTTTCAGCCATCCATGATATCCACTGCTTCTTTAATTGCTGTTATTTACTGTAACTGTTGCTTAATCCCCTCATTCAATAACTCTATCTGTTTCTTATTTTCTTCTTTTATATTGCCCATTTGCATCTCCAGTTTATCTATTTTTGATGCAAGATCCTGGATACTAATTAGTATAGACTGCAGTTCTTTTTTCATTATACATTCATGTGTAGTTCCTTTCGAGTGGCTCATTGTAATAAGCTTTTTATCCTTGTGATCTATCTGCACATATTTAGTTCTGCACTTTATCTCATTCATTTTTGATCAAAAAACACCCCATATGAGTATTGCAGAGGGCATGGATGAGATGGAGAGCTGTTAACAGCACTGAAACTTTGCTCTGCTTATTTTGATTTATTCTGACAAGATTTTTTATCAAAAATTCATTTTAAAGTCTTTTTCACTGGAAAATTAATATTTAAGTAGTTATATAAGAATTTTATATAAAAATTGATTTGGTGATTTTTCTGATACCTTTCTCCTTTCAGAACATCCAGTCTCCCTATAACTCAATAATTTTTTGTAATCTCTACCTCTGGGATCATGTTTGATAGTGTCCAATATTGCAAATTTAAATTCATGTGTCTGACCTTTCATTTCAATATGTTTATATAAAGCACTCTTAGAATCCCTCTTCCTTAAATATGATCCTTAACATGATCCCAGAGGTAGGGATTACAAAAAATTATTGAGTTATAGGGAGACTTGGTGGCAACTATTTTTAGATGCCACAACACCACCAGGGCTTAATGATAATATATCCAGTAAGCCCATATTGGAAATGAACTAATATTTAATAATTCTTAGTATTATTACTTTTTCTTGTTGTTGGTGATTATTGGAATTGCCTTATTTTCCAACATGGAGATGATTAAAAAAATATATACATACTTTTTTAATATGGAGATGAATATCTTCATGAATATACATAGGTAGTTGCATATCCACCATTCATTTCATTTAACAGGTTGTGAAGGTTTATTTAAACAGGTTACAAAGGTTAGGTATACAGATTAAGGTTTAGTACATAGTAGGAACCTAAGCGGATTAGTTATGATGTATTATTATTATTTGAGTATTTTTAATATACACCATGGATAGAGTTTTATTTATTTTTACCATTATTAATATTTATAGCATTTACATAAGTAATCAATTTTTAATGAATTGTACATACTAATTAATGACCATTAGACCTACGCATATAATTAAGTAAATACAGGTCATCTTACGTATACATAAATATGGTAAAAATATGTGTATGATGCCATTAAAACTACTTTTGGTAGTTTTTTAAATAGCAGTATGACATATTTCTTTAACAACAGTTTTTAACAATAGCTATTGTTGTTTTATATACTTTAGGTAATATTGCACATGGCTGTGTATATTTTATAATACACGTAACAACAGTATACAAGTTATCATTATAGTTGTAATGCAAACCATAGTTATTTATTTGTGAATATTGTTTATTGGCTTACTAGGGAGTATTGGTTTATTCTTGTTTTATAGTCATTAGGTATTTTATACCTTTGCGCTACTGCCGTATTTAGGTTGACAAAATATTTGGAAGGTTATGTTCCTTTAAGCGTTTGAACGATGCATTTTGAATTGGGGAGTTTTTGGTGCCTAAAATGTTTTATAAGGCATCTGTGGTTCAGAAATGCTGTTCTGAAGAAGCCCATACCATATGGGTGAAAGCGCTTAACCGAGTTTATGCAGTAGCGTTTTAGCTGTCAATTAACTGATTCTTTGCATTGGCGTTTTGCCAGTGCTAGTTCTGATAATAAAGTATTTATTTTTTATTTGAGCTTGTGGAACCACTTTCTTTTGATGCAGCGGAGCTGGTCGCACTACAAGACAAATTTGTATATTTTGGTCGGATGAACCTTGCTGGATTTAGAGATGACTGGGCAGTTATTGGTACTCCGTGGCACTAATATACTTACTAGACTGATCATATTTGAACTTTATAATGAATATTCCTCTGGTAACAACAAGGGTGTGGAAAGCAAACAAACACCAATCCAAAAATAAAAAAGTGCACCTAAGCTGCATGTAGACTTCACTTTAATAAAAATAAAAAAACACATGAAGCGCTTTCCTCTCTCCAAAGGAGATTTCTTCAGAATGTGAGTTAAAAACCAAACCAGTAAGCTTAAATACACTTTGAAATCATACCATTGGCTAGTAGATAATCTATTACATCAATTAAAATTTAAAGACATATACCATAAAAGAAACAAACAGTGGACTATAAATAATAAAGTAAACTCTTAGAGTTGGAAAAATGAATTAACCCATGTAAAATAAGTAAGGAAGGAAATAGGTAGATGTAGATAGACACTGCCATCACTGTTTATAATTTATTAGCCTTTTCTTTTAATACAGGTTTTAAGGAAATACTATCACTGAGCCCCGGGGGGAACCTAGCTGCCATCCTGAGTTGTCATTGTAATTCCTTCTTTAAAAGAAGGTTTTTCCAATCACCCCCTCTAGGTTCAATATTAATAATGTCTCAAATGCCAAATTTAAAATGTAAAAAACTTTTGCATGTCTTAGAGTATCTATAAAGGACATTTGTTTCCTTTTTATTTTTTATATCGTTGTTGTGCTCATAAATCCTGTTTTTCAGGGCTTGTTCTGTCTTGCCCACATAAAATCCTGAACATGTCTCACAAAGGGCTAAATAAACAATTCTTTCACTATAACAATAACCTTTCAAAAATTTTAATTTGCTCACTAAATTGTTAGCCAATATGGTGTTACTGTGCCTGTAAATGTAAGCACATTGTGAGCATCTACCACAAGGTCTAGTTCCTTCTTTAAAAGGAATATTACCTTCTATTTTGTTTTCCATTAAAACTTTCATATTCCTACCTACTTTGTTAATGAATATTGGTTTATCCCCCACCACTGTGTTGAGCTCTTCATTAGTTTTAAATATACTCCAATTTTTAGTTATAATTTCTTTAAATTCCTTAGAAATAGGGTTATATTGTATAGCACAAGGTTTCACAAAATTGTTCAAGGAATTAGTAGTTATATTAGAATGGTTTATATTACTACCTAATAATAGTTGGTATCTTTTGTCCCACTCCTTTAGTACTCCGTCTAGTATGTTTTCCACTAGTTTCTTAGGATATGCCCTCTCCAAAAACATAGCTGTTAATTTAAATTCCTTTTCAACATCACCATATACAGAGGTCATACGAGCTATCCTAATAGCCTGTCCTTTTACTAGACTTTTCTTTTGTGTAATAGGGTGGCAGCTGGAGAAGTGACTACTAATTCCTCAAACAATTTTGTGACAGCTTGTGCTATACAATATAGGAAAAGGTTATCACTGATGACTATATGTTGAGAACCAGAAGGTTAAAAATACATGTGACAACCTAACACAAAAAAGAGAAAGAGGTTTTAGACCAGTTCTGTGCAGATGTCACAGTAATAATCACAAAGCCAGGTGAAGGTGGGAGGACTTGTGTTATCTGACTTGGCTGACTATTCTAGAGAAATGTTTAAAGCACTGAATAAAAATAAAACATATACCCCAGTTTCAATAAAGTCAATATAGGGTACCAAACAATAGATTCCTTTGTGGAAGAGTAAATTCTAGGCCAGAGAATCTCTTTAGAAACTAATAAAGCTTTAAAGGTAACTAATCCATTTATCCCTACCATCTTTGGCATTCCCAATGTCCATAAAGATCTGGGTAACCCCCTTTTAGATTAATTGTGACAGTTACAGGGTCCAAAATCTACCCAATAGGGGTGACTATAGATCATTGGCTAAATAAAGTAACCAATTCAATGCCACACTTAATTAAAGCCTAATGGGACATTTTGGGAAGGTTAAAGGATGAAATCTGGTCTGAGGGTGTGATATTTTTAACTATTGCTGTAGTTAACCCATTTTCAACAATTCCTTGACAAGAAGGGTTAGAATACTTCGACAATGCTATTAGAAGGCTTACAAATGTTTCCAATGACAAAATTAGTTTGATTGTTGAAATTATGTCCTTAAATTTGGAATACAATTATATTTTTTTGAGGGGGAGGTGTATAAGCAAGATAAAGGACTCACTATGGGGGCCCCTTGTGTGCCTGTATAGGCCAATATGGTACTGGTAGAATGGGAAAATATTTACATTTTTGGTTCCAACTTCCAGGCCTCTGCAAAGCTACATCTCAGGTTAATGGATGACAGCTTTACCTTTTGGGAGGGAACAGAGAGTGAGATTGTAGATTATCTGAATAGTTCCAGCAATTTTTTAAATTTTACCTTTAATTATGGTCATTACAAAATTAATTACTTGGATATGCTTATCACAAAAACCGGGACAGGAGTTAAATTTAGGATATTTAGGAAACCCACTGCAAGCAATTCTTATTTAGAATTTGGAAGTTGTCACCCTTTGACTCAAAAAAGAAGTCTTGTCAAAGGACAATGCATAAGAGTTACTAGAATGACCTCACACCAAGAAGATTTACCAAAAGAATTAGACACTGTTGAGGATATGTTTGTGGCTAGGGGGTATCCTCAGAACTTGCTAAAGGTAATTAGGAGTTATGTACAATCTCAATGGGGATTAAGTACCAACCCCTATTGGGTAAAGATTTACCCCCTACTATCCCAAGCAATGGAGATGACAATTTTAGGAGGGCCCTGGTGTTAGAATTTGGCCCACAGTCAGAAGAAATTAAGAAAATAATAAGGTCTGGTTGGAACATTTTGAGGCTGTACCCAGAAATTCACCAGTTCTTAGATAATAACCCTTCATTTAGCTACAAAGCAGGAAGAAATTTAAAGATGTCACCCTTTGACTCAAAAAAGAAGTCTTGTCAAAGGACAATGCATAAGAGTTACTAGAATGACCTCACACCAAGAAGATTTACCAAAAGAATTAGACACTGTTGAGGATATGTTTGTGGCTAGGGGGTATCCTCAGAACTTGCTAAAGGTAATTAGGAGTTATGTACAATCTCAATGGGGATTAAGTACCAACCCCTATTGGGTAAAGATTTACCCCCTACTATCCCAAGCAATGGAGATGACAATTTAAGGAGGGCCCTGGTGTTAGAATTTGGCCCACAGTCAGAAGAAATTAAGAAAATAATAAGGTCTGGTTGGAACATTTTGAGGCTGCACCCAGAAATTCACCAGTTCTTAGATAACAACGCTTCATTTAGCTACAAAGCAGGAAGAAATTTAAAGATGTGTTTTGAATGGGGACTTGAACACAGATTGCAGATGGCAAAGGGAAGGAAGTAACTAAGAAATGTGGGAGGTGTGCTCGATGCCTGTACATTTTAGAGGTGGGTAACCTAAAGTTAGACAATTGTTTAGATTCAAAAGTACATTTTATAAAAGGAAATTGTCAGTCCAAAAGAATTGTGTATTTAGCTAAATGTATAGGATGTTCCAATTTTTATATAGGGAAAACTGATAGATGCCTTCACAGGAGGATTTATGAACATCAGTATGATACTGTAAAGCAAAATTAATACAATGCCCTGTACAAATGCTCAAGAAATTGTCCCCAATTTTCCAGGTTTAGATTTTCCATATTGGACAAGGTGAAAGTGAACCCTAGAGGTGGGGATTTGAAGAGACTTCTAGAGATGAAAGAAATTAAATGGCAGTTAAGATTACAAGCCTCCCATACACCAGGTTTAAATGAAAATGTTAGTATTCAGCCTTGGTTAAACTTCCAGTCTTTGGAAATTAATTGACAGTTTGTGCAACAGGAAGTTTTATTTCATTTTATTTTATTCTACTTTTCACACGGAGTTTTAAACAAAGCATTTTAAGTTTGGATGAATCCTGTGTTTTTAATTAGTATTTGCTGCTATTAGGAGTTTTTACAGTTTATTAGAAGGCAGGTTATTTCTTCAAATTGTTCTTACTTACGAGCTCTGTTGTAATTGGTAGGGTGTGTATATATAAAACTTTGTGAATGTAGCAGGATGTTATATCCTGAAGTAGCCCTAGGTTATAGGATGAAAGCGCTTAATAATTGTGCTAATAAAGAGTAACAATAAAGGTTGGAAGTGTCTGGTGTTCTTTGTGAGTGGAACCAGTCTCCCTGTGTTGATATTTGACTGGACTTTAATTACTTTCTTGGTTAAATGTGATTGATTCCTATTCAGATTAGAATGGGATTTTTAAGTTTTTTGGTAATAGAAACTGGAAAAAAAGTATTATATGTTTGTTAACTCTTATTGTAGCCCTAGAATTGGAGAAAACATTTCTAAAAAGTATTTAGATATTATAACTTTTTATATTATGGATGAAATAATTATAGCAGGAGATTTTAATTGTGTGTTATCAGAGAACAACACTACTGCTAATAGAAAACTTAGATTATCATCAGTTGCAAAACACTTTAATCACTTTATTGATATAATGACTTTGAGAAACATTTATGATTTATGACTATGTTGTTGTTGTGTTTTTCAGCTTTTCCCCATTAGGGGTCACCACTGCGGAACTCCGGTCCACTAATGATTGGCAGCAGAGTTTTACGTGCCGAGTTGCCAGCTCTGATGCACAATCTTCAGCGAAGTTATGCCCATTCACGCATGTCTCCACACAGAAGATGCTTTAGCTGAGAATTGAACAGGACAATGTCTTACTGTGAGGCGACAACGCTAAGTTTCTTAATTATATGCATTACTCTTTTAGATTAAGAACTCAAATGAACACAGACAAGGTTATTACTTCCAATGACTTGTACTCTAAAACTGAAGATGTAATAATTATTTCATGTCTATTGACTGACCACAATACAATCACTTTTAATCTCACATTGAAGCCTTATAACCTAATATATTGTAAAAAAAAGTCCTGCATATATAATAAAAATTAACGGTTTCAAGGACTGGTTTATTAATGAAATTAAGGCCTTTTTAGACTTTAACAATAATGGTGAAGTTACCAAGATCATTCTTTGGGATTTTCTGAAAGCATACTTAATAGTTAAATTGAAAACTGGTATGCATGTAAAAGAAGAGAATGGAATAGAGAACTGAAAGAGTTACAAGCTAAGACATATTTTAAAGTAAAAAATTAAACCAAATGATCAAACTAATAATTTAGAATTAAAACCCTTAAATCAAAAATATGTGGATATTATTAGTCATAAGATTTATATAAACCTAGAAAATATAAAATTATAATCTTCTTCTTCAATAAATCCTAAAAGTTTACACAGATTAGCCATTAGATCAAAGAAAATTAATAAATTAAATAATATCAAGGAGATTTCATATAAATATGGAAATAAAACTAAAATAATTACTGATTTAGCAATATATTAGAATATTTTAGGGATCATTATGAGCAAATATATAATAATAATAGTAATTTGATAAATAATAATAGTCTTGTAAGCTTCCTAAAAGAATACATTACCTATAAACTAACTAAAGAACAATGAAATAGCACTGATAAACCTTTTTTGCTTAAAGAAATTAAATATCAAATTAAACAGCTTGAAATTAACAAAGCTCCAGCATTTAATGATATTAAATATTAGTCAAGTGTACCCCCATCTTGGAGATTTGCACTTGTATCACCAATACTAAAACAAGATAAAAAGCTTAAATTTTGTTCTTCATATCATCCTATTTCACTTCTAAATGCAAATTATAAAATGCTTATATCAATACTGAAAAAGAGACTAAATAATATTTTGGCTAAAATTATTAACAATGATCTAACAGGCTTTATGTTAAACTGGAGAGGATATGATAACATTATTAGACTTAATACCTTAATAGATTTTACTAACAAAATAAAAGAACTTTCAATTATAAATTTAGATTTGGACAACATGTTTGATTCCTTAAATTGGAATTATTCGTTAAAATTTCTTAAAGAAAATAATTTTTCTGTAGAGTTTATAAATCTAATCAAAATGTTATATAATAATGCATCTGAATTTATCAAAATAGGTTTGTTCCTGTCTAAATAATTTAGAATTTTAAAGGGTGCAAAACAAGGATGTCCACTTTCTCCACTGTTATTTGCTGTATGTATGGAACTATTTGCAAATAATATTAGATCAAACAAAATAAAGTTTTTCAATAGACAAAAAATATTCTTCTAAAATACAGTTATTTGCAGATGATATATTATTAACTATTGGTAATATTGAATTATCACTGCAACATATAATTAAAGCCATGGAATGTTTTGATGATATTTCTAGATTGAAAACCAATCATAACAAAACCAATACTATGTTAATTAACAAAGATCTAAATTCAGATCAAACACATATAGTAATTTTAATTGGGATAATAATCAAATTTAATAATTGGGAGTTACTATAACTTTAAGTAATAAAGAACTAATATTAGTCAATTATACAAATACATCTAATACGATTACACAACTAATTTCAAGATGGAATCAACTATTCTTCACTATGTATGATAGGCTTATGCTAATAAAAATTATACTATTGCCAAGATGTTTGTTTTGTATTCAGTCTTTAATCTTATTCTGAATCAAACGCTTTTATTAAGATAAATTCTATGTTACTTAAGTGTTAATGGTTCCCTAATAAACCTAAGATTGCATTAGAATGGCATATGAAAATCTGGGAAGGCAACGGTATTAGTTTCCCTAATCTTGACTTGTATATAAAAGTAACTAGTATTCAAATTATAGCTCAATGATTAAATAATTTATATGATTCTAAGTGGAAATGAATCCAAAAAAATATATTACTAAGATTAGAGGTTGATCCACATGTGCAAATTATATATAATAAATTCCATTGGATATTAAAAGATTATTGTTTGAGTAGTGAAAATAAATGCTTCTCTATGGCACTGATTATATTTTAGTCAGTAGATATCTAAATACTACTTATGAAATAAAAGAATAACTGTTTTTCTTATTATTTCCCATACCATTCATTATTGATTGTTTAACAACTCATAATCTAAGAAAAATGCTAGATTTTAAAGATAGTATTTTAATATTTTGGCATCAGTTCATAAATGGTAAAAAAATACATTCAACAGAATATTTACTAGTCAGATATAATTTAAAACAGAATCACTGGTTGAGTCTGCAAAGTTGTAAAGATTTTGTAAATGATAAATTAAATGCGTCATTGTTCACATTATCAGCTTTCTCAAGACAGTTCAAGATCCACAAACAAAGTCATATGCCATTCACTCTATCTACAATGTAAAAAATGTCTCATATTCAAAAACCATAAAAGCAGTATCAATAAAGAACAACCACACACTGGAGCTGAGAGCTGCTGTAATTTAATGTCTTCTGGTACCTTGGCTATACAAGCCTTGAAATGTGAAGGCTTGTATAGCCGAGGTACCAGAAGACATTAAATTACAGCAGCTCCAGCATGTGTTTGTTTTTTGTAAAAAATATTAGAATTTTTATTTAACATCAGCAGTAATGTAAGTAAGGATAGGTCATATCTATTAAAAATCTATAGGATGGTAAGACTGGATTGTTCCTTTGTAGAAGTAAAATTTTGGAATTACTCTACAAGAATTAATGATGAAGATTTTTCTGATGTGAATAAAATATTGTTAGCGCTTTCATGCATAAACAATCAATGTACTTCTTCAGACGGCCATTACAAACAATAATGTTACATTTATACTCACACCCAACAATACATCATTAATTAGTTAATTAAACAGTTAAATATTTAAAGAACCTTAAACCTTAAAAAATATATGTAAAAAATACACACAGTTAAAAACCAAATATACCATAATCTAAAATACACAATAAGTCAATTAATATTATTCAAAATATTATACTAAATTAATTTAATGTTACTACATTTATCGCTCTAAAGCTCTCAATTTCAACAAACACTTCACTTCACAGAACACATTTCATTTATGCCTGGATAGGCGTATGATTCCGTTTTAAATTGCCATGCACCACCCCTCGGATTTAAATATACCTTTTGAATAACATTGAACCAAAAACTGTGATCAGGAAATTCAATAATATGCTTGGCTAACGCATTGTAGTTGTGCCCTTAGAAATAGCGTATGTGTGTTCATATATGCGCTGTTTCAATTGACGTTCTGTTTTCCCTATATAGAAAACAGAACAGAACACAATTTGCAGGAAGCCAAATATACCACTCCTGAAGTTTCACAGTTATATTTCTCTTTACAATAATATTTTTGTCTCCTAATCTCAAAAGTAGAACCCGTCCTTATGTACTTACAATATCTACACCGTCCGCATTTAAACATACCCCTATTTGGCCTATAATTAATGGTACCTGGTTCAAATAAGTTTTTAAGTGACGGTCCTTTCCTATAAACAATAATAGGCTTAGGACCCAAAACTGGTTGCAAATTCCCACTATTACTAAATAAAGCCCAGTTGTTAATCAATATCTTCTTAACTTGTGGTGCCAAATTATTGAACTGGGTTAAAAAACTAACATTAAAATTGGTTAAAGCTTTTTCAGCTCTTAATGGTATACCATTAGTTTGATTATTTTCTTCAATCAAAGAATTATTCATTAATAAAGGGCCTAATTGCCCTGACTGCTTTTTTGATGTCACCTCAGTGATAATTGAGTGAATCAATTTACACTCATCCAAAAAAAGCTGATCTGTACTGCACATACGAGATGCGTGTACAACCTGACCTTTAATAACACCCTTCTTCTGAAAAAAAGGATGAAAGCTACTAAAATGTAAGAAGGAGTTACTGTAAAATGACTTCCTATATATGCTAGTATCAAATCTATTGTTAACAACATTTTTAACAATAAGAATATCCAATAAATTAATAGTTGACTCTGCGTATGAGAATGTAAATTTTAGAAAAGAACAAAAGGAAGACATCACATCCACTAGATTTTCAGCTTCAATTTCACTACCTTTAATCACCATAAAGATATCATCCTGGTAGCGGGTATACCAAATAACCATCTTTTTATATAGATCATGTTGGAATAAAAAATTATGTTCCCAAAAAGCCATTACGCTGTTAGCAAAGCTTCCCCCACATGGGGTACCCATTGCTACACCATTTTTTTGCAACTATATTTGCTTTTTGAACATAAAAAAATTATTACTCAAAATGATATCCAGTAAACTAATAATCAGATCTATATCAGTACCAATTAAATGTTTGCTAATTAAAAAATCTCTAACCCATTCTAAGCCAAGAATTTGGGGTATTGATGTATAAAGATCTTTAACATCCGTGGTTAAAAATCTTAAATTGGGATCAAAATCAATGTTATTAAGATGTTTAAGGACATATCAAGAATCACGGCATATTTGCTCTTCAGTCAGTAATACATTTTTTAATCTATTGTCCACCCATTTTGCACATGCATATGTGATGGACTGTCTACCATCTATAATAGGCCTAAAAGGGGGATTGTTCGTGTTTTTATGTAATTTTGGTATACCAAAAATTACAGGTAACAAAGGTGATGGCATACTCAAATAATGATAAGTCTCTTGGGAGATGCTACCTTCTATAAACATATCCCTTAATGCATCTTTAATTCTCTTATAGGATTGATTTAATTCATTAATAGACACTTCTAAATAGTCGTCAGAATCCAACATTTGAAACATTCTTTCATCATAATCATCATTATGCATCAGTATTGCACCACCCCCTTTGTCAGGTTTCATAACACGTATACCAGAAGATTTAACCAATGTTACAAATTCCCTTTCTTGTTCATTAGGTCTAAATTTAAACATTTCATCTCTATATAGTGCCCTAATATGCATGTCAGTAATTCTTTCAAATAATGCTGTATTAGCATCCAAGGGTGGATTGTAAAGACTAGAAACATATTCTGAATGAATAACTGTAGAACAATTATTAAACATATTTTGAAAATTTAGTTTACGTGTGTATAGTCTCAGATCACAAACTACCCTAGCTAAATCAGGTTTAGGTCTAAAAACAAAATTAAAACCTTTAGCTAGAAAATCGATGAAATCTTGAGTTGGTACAAAACAAGGGCAAAAATTATACAAATTAAAGTCACCAGATGTTGAGGAACAAATTGTCATATCGCAGGGTAAACCATTAAAGTTTACCTCTTGCGTTTGTAGTATTTCCGTTTGTATTGGGGACGTTTGTTCCAATTCGAGTTCTTCTTCGCTATATTCGCATAAGTGTCCTGAAAACCCTGCTGACCCCCCCGCAGTTTCATTTTGTTTATCGTTAACTTGATTCGATCGTTGATTTTTATTTTGATTTTGAATTCTTTCACTGCTCCTAACTTCTTGGTTATCCGAGGAAGATGTAAGCTCAAAGAAAACGGAAACTGCATCATCGTATTGACCATTAGAACTTCCGTTGTTAGTATTAACAGGGATCCTTACATTGTGATTGGTTGGCGGATCTGGGTAGGCGGTACCCTGCGCATAAGCCGCCTTATCCCTGTTAATTTTAAATTTCTTCATATCACCAATTTTTGTTAACAGTATATCTATACTGGAAAAGATTCTTCTATAGTCGAATTCATACCTTAAAAAATCTGGATCGCCGTGAATCTCTTTATCAAGAATGTCCAATCGTTGCTTCAGAACATCAATTTGTTTGTTGTATTCAGTGATAAGTAACTCAAGAAAGTCCAACCCCTGCTTATTAAATAATTGGATCAAATTGTGATACATATCAGAGTCTTTTTGTACACCAGAGGGATATTTCCATTGACGTAAGCCCTTAGGGACTATCTTTAGTTTAACACATTCTTAAAAATAGAGAATCTCCAGTTGTAGCTTTTTGTATTTTAATAAATCGATGTCAAATACTTTTAACTTTTCAACTATACTGTTGACATTAGGACAGTCTACATTACGGGACTGGTCCGTTTGACTTGGACCGTTAGAAAAGAAATTTAAAGGCATATTTAGAAATTCACTTAAGCCAGTTGTTCTATTATTAACATTACTTAAATTACCTTGGCTATTGTCCGGAACATTGTTGTTAACTAATCCAACCGAGGGTAAATTCAATGGATTATTGTCAGGTAAATTATTTAAGCCAAGATTATCCAAGTTGTCATTCGAACCGTGTCCAGAGTGATTATTGTTGTTGTTACAAGCAGACACGGGACAATGAACTGCTCCTGTCCGTGGTCGAACGACCCCATTATTGTTACTATTGGAAGTGATCTGGCTCAAAACCTGCTGAGCCAAAATGTCAACCCGACAGGTTAACTGTTGAATGAGAGCTGTAAGGTTCCCGATAGCTTCCATCTCCTGACTGGAAGCGCCGGAAGGTCCAGGTGCCCCATTAGATCTAGGGCTGCTGCAAAACAGCGACTGCGATTGTGGAACATCATTAAACTCAGCCATAGCACTTGGAAAACAACGAAAAAAGCAAAACTTGTAAAAAACAGACAAATGAAGCTTCAACAAATCACGCCAGTCACTGAAAAGTGTGTTTTAATCCGTTAGCGCTTTCATGCATAAACAATCAATGCACTTCTTCAGACGGCCATTACAAACAATAATGTTACATTTATACTCACACCCAACAATACATCATTAATTAGTTAATTAAACAGTTAAATATTTAAAGAACCTTAAACCTTAAAAAATATATGTAAAAAATACACACATAATTAAAAACCAAATATACCATAATCTAAAATACACAATAAGTCAATTAATATTATTCAAAATATTATACTAAATTAATTTAATGTTACTACATTTATCGCTCTAAAGCTCTCAATTTCAACAAACACTTCACAGAACACATTTCATTTATGCCTGGATAGGCGTATGCTTCTGTTTTAAATTGCTGTGTTTGTTGGAGCTTCATTTGTCTGTTTTTTACAAGTTTTGCTTTTTTCGTTGTTTTCCAAATAAAATATTGTTACTTAAATCAATAACTAAAACATCTTCTTCACTGTACTGGAAGTTATTTACTTGGAAACATTTGCACAGATCTTTTATAACTCCTCAGAAGGTTGCAACAATAAACAAAATATACAAAATATCAAATGTTAATTGTTGTGGATGTGGTGATAATATAGAAGCAGACTGGCTACATATGATGCTAGAATGCAAAATAATATCTCCATTTTGGAAGGAGATAAAATTTTTTTTTACAAGTGTTGTGGTCAGAGA